>NW_015112722.1:271073-276993 GCF_001443285.1 Poecilia latipinna
GCGGGCCACATGTGGCCCGCGGGCCTTGAGTTTGACACATGTGCCCTACATGTATATGGGACTCATGGGTAAAAAGCATCCATTTTATTTCTGGCACTCTAAAATAGCGGAAATGATGATCTGTCGGCACAGTTACTCATTTCCTGAAAGCATGGTCATGATTATATAACAGCTGCTCTTTTCAGGAATAATTTCCCATAACAGAATCTCCTGAAATTAAGAAAAACTTTCACTCTTAAAGCAATATGGGGAGGAGGGGGGAGGGAGGGGGGCACGGCATTAAAATAAATCCCATGAAATGTAGCAGAGGGTTTCTAGCACTGTGTTTCTCTTTTTTTATTTCCATATTTATCGTTCTGCTGCCTCGGAGGTCAGTGGCAGTTGAGTAAAAGGTCAAATCTGCTCAGTTTTGTAAGAGAGTGGATAAATGAAAAGGTCACAAACGGGATTCAACCTTTACTGCTGAATGCAAGGAAACGGAGAAGAAAATCCTCATTCAGCATAAAATCAAGTCTGCGTTTCTTCTTCTTTCCAGGAGGGAGTGGTGCTTGAAGGAAATGAGAATTATGGAAGGCAAAGCACTGATGCTGAAAGTCACTGTGGCCCACTGGGGGAGGGAAAACGCACCTGGTTTTTTCACCTTTATGGTGTGTGACTTGAAGTGATTTGATGTACATTAAGAGCTAAATTGGCCTCCATTCCTTTACTGATATAGCTTTTCAATAAAAATAGTGTTTCAGACAACGCTTATATACAAAACTGCTGCATCAAGCTGGTGCTGATGTTTACAAAATTTGAAAAGGTGTTGAAAGATAAAACCTTTTGAATGAACAATTGTAGATAAAACTGTGTGTCCCTCCTTCAAGATTTTACACATATAATTACTGTAAGGCATAGAAAAGGGCTTACATTTAGAGATTAATGTATTAACCTGAGGTACAGATTATTTTAAAGCTTTCCTAATTTCTAACATTAGTAAAGTGGGCCATTTACTCAGGAAGGAGTTTGTTGCATATACACAGACGTTCAGACAACATTTGTGAGCCTAAAATTAAATTTTAAAGGCTTAGGACACTATTAGCATGGGAAAAGAAGCTGGTACAATTAATTGTAAAGCCTAATTCGCCCTATTCTCAGATTTTGTGGTCTGTGCCTGCCCAGGAGTCTCTGGACATCGTTATGTAGTCCATATACTTGTGCATATACTGCCTGTAAATACCAGCAGGAGATGATAAAAGTCCCAACCAGAGAAGGTGCCAAACAAAAATCAGATATTAAAACTAACACATCAGGTCATGAGCAAAACAAAACACAAGGAGCCAACAGATTTCTGCTGTTTCCCAGAATGGCTCATTTATCTATCAGCTAAAACAAGGATGCAAAAGCCGAATGGATTTCTTGTGATTAATCACTTCTTAAAAATAATTTTCTACTTGTCCTTGTCTGAGCAAACAGTGCATAGCGTATTATGGCTGCCGAAAATGCTTTAATGAAAACTGAACACCTTTGAACAAAATGCGACTGTTCCAGGTCCAGTAACGTCGGTTCTGGACCATTCAGAGTAAACAGCTAAATGTGCGAAAGGTCAAACCTGAGGTTTTTGTTGGCAACGCACTTTTTTGAAAATAACTAGTTGAATCAAGTTTACGTTTTGTTTCATATTTCTGTGTAAATATAGTGATATTGTAGAGTCGTACAACCTTGAATTTGAGGCAGAAATCAGTCATAAATTCATTTAGGACTTCTGGTCATCATGTGGATAATAAGAAACTTATTTTGTGAACATTTGGTAGTGCTGAAGTTTAAACACATAAAAGCAGGAGTTGCCCTTTCAAAAAAGAGGCCAAACAGTGCCATCACACTCAGCCTAAGATTGATTCAGGATTCAACATCTTGATTAAATGCTGACCAAATCCACAGAGGGGTAGTTTGTTTTAAAAATGTTGACAAAAAAGAAAATTAAAGATCTCGGAGATGATGTAGTTGCAACTGTCTGCCTGTGTTTCCGCCGTGTTATTTTATCTGCTCTGACTATCAGCCGGAGAGTCATCATTTACTTTCTGCTTCTGTTCAGCAGGTCTAACTGGCGTGAAAAGAAATGAAGACATGTGGGAGCCAAAAGACGGCAGAGAAATGAAAGCCGACAGCATCCTTTTGAGGTGAACAGACGGACGGCGCAGAGAGAGAAATCTTAAGTGGGAGAGTGAAAAGCGTGGAGAGAAATCCAATCGCTGCAGCTCTTAAACACAAACTTTTCTTTCTTCTCGCCTTTTTGCAGTCGAGATTGCCGTTAGCAGGGAATTAAAAGTTCATCCGAAGTCGATGGGACTTCAAAAGCCGATGCGCTTGTCGAGCTTCAAGTCACCTCACACATCTACTGCAGCTGAGCATGGAAAACACTCAGGGAGCCATTTTCAAGCACAAGTATTCCTACTTCACACTCAATTTGAAAAAGCAACTGGGACATCTTGCACAAAAATGTCTGTTTTGTGGGAAACATATTTTCCAAAATTTGTATTTTTTTTAAACAGAAGAACTACAACCAATAATTTCTATTAATTTCTACATATGCAGCAGCCTTAGGGTTAAAGCTACGCTGTAATCTGTCTCCTCCTGCGACTTGGACCTCAGTAACCCTTCTGCTTCTTCTGTAAATAGTTCAACGTTGTGTTTATGAATGAGCTCTGATGATTTGTTTCTCTTTTAACACTGCAGTTCTCATATGAATTGCTTTTTTTTGAAGCCACTGATGCACATATTCACTCAAAGTTTTTTTTTTTTTTGACTGGAAGTGGCCATAGAAAGTGGCGCACAGTTTGTGTGTGTGAGTCTGTTGTACCTCCTCTCATTGCAAGGTGTGACCAGCAGGTGCATCCTCACAGCTGAAGCTCATCAAGGCCAATCAAGAGACAAAAGCCAGATTTTTTATTTTTTTGCTCACATTAGTGGTAATCAGGCTTCCCTCTTCTCGGTATAAATGTTCCTTGAATTCTGACACTCACCTTTGCTGTCTCTCCTCACCTCAGCACTCCATTACTCCAACCAATAAACCCATTCACCAATCCCCTTGCCAACCTCAGTTGCTATGGTTACCTCCTCCTCAGCAGTATAAACCATTTATTTTAAGACAATTCCAACATAAATCTCAAACATCTCCTCTTTGTGCTGTCCTGGATAAAAATACAAATAAACACTAAACTCAAGCCACACTTTTTAGATTTTCCAGTACGTGTTGGTGTGAAATCCGATTAGATGCTCTAAGCTTCTGGACTTTAATAAAATAAATTGTGGCACAGAAGAGATTCCCATCTAACTTTGTCTAAAACATACCATTTGACTCAGCCGTGCTAATGTTGGTACAGAATGAGCAAAGAAAAACAAAGTCTTCGCCTGTCAACAAAGATTTCTCTAGAGAGTTTATCTTGTGAAATAAATACTGACACCCACTCTGACATATTTGTGCTCCAGGATACAACATAACAGTTTATTGTCAGCAAAAAAAAAAAAAAAAAATCTAATTTGTTACAGTGCAGTGGAGGTAAGAAGTAGAGATACGTTTATGAATTTGGTGTGCGGTTTAAGCTTGAACCTTCATGTTTCATTTCAGATTAACCACACAGAGTGACGCCCTTAAAATAATATTATCTTGAACCTCACACTGAAAGCTGAAATTGAATCAAAAGATGATTTAACAGATATTTCATTAGATGTATGAGCACTTAAGCAGCCAGATTGTTCCAGCTTTTAAGTTTTTATGAAATATATTTTTTCCCTCTAAGAGATGTCTTTGTTTTCATTGTTTAATTGTACGGGATATGTGCTACAAAAAGTTTTTAAAGACTATTTTTTCACATCGAAAAACTCTGGGGTGTGAACAGAGGTGTGTCGATTTATTTTTTTCTTTAACATCCACTGTGCAAAAAGAAGCACTCGAAAAATCCGCCTCTTGAAGAAGCAGGTCTTTAAAAGCGACTCTCGATTTGTTTTGGGAAACACGCTTTGTCACTAAACTGACTTTGTGATGGATATGCTCAATTGCATTTACTTTGAAGGCAATTTCCTCATGTCTTGATTTAATCAGGAGATAGATGTCCTCGGGACTTAGACATGCATGCAACGTGTTGGGCTGATAGGACCTGTGTCCCCTCTCTGTTTGCTCTGAGCTTCTCTTCAGCGTATGCGGCCTGAGAGAGGAATGCTCTGCTGCCACTCCAGACTGAAGGGAGCACGCTTGGTGGATGAAATATGGATCCAAACACTCACTGGAAACCCGCAGATACTCTGGCACCAGTCCAAAGACTCATCAGTGTTGACAAATAGGCTGTCAGGCAGCCACGAGTCCACACAAATTTCAACTGTTGTCTACCTCTGCACACCACAAATGTGAAGCACAAGGGAGGTTCAACAGAGAAATGACTCCCGCTCTCAGATGAGTTGGACAGATGAGAAAACTCCCGAGTTTCATCAATTTTTTTTTTTCTCCCACCCAGAGCCCAAGTTATTTGAAATGCATACTATGGGGCCGCGGTATGCCCATGTGCAATCAGTACTATTTCATTGAGCCAATGTGATGTTTCTGACGTTAAAGGGTCTGCTTTATGCACACATGCATGGCGGGACTTCATGAAACATTCATTAGTGCTCGTTACATTGTTTACTCTCTGGAACTTGAGAGGTTGTTGACCAAAAAGGTTATGACCAACTAAAGGGATACCATGGTTCTACTGACTTGTTAGTGCATTTGAAGCTTAGTTGTTTTTAAAAAAACAACTTATTTTTTCTTTTTAAATAAAGAAATCCCAGTTGAGAAAAGAGAACATATTGAAACACATTTTTATAACGACAGCTTATAAGTACGGAGACCGAACCAAGAGTGGAACATTATTATCTCAAGCTGCTGGTCCCAAAGGCCTGGTGTCTCTTAGATACCATCCTTAACATGCACTTCTGTCGCCATTACACAAGGGAGCGTGCATTTCCATTTCTAAATCCACCGAGCGTTGGCAATAGACTTCCTTACTTTTCGCTCACAAGCCAACAAAAGTAGGACGTGGTTAGAGATAGGCTGGAGATGCAGTGACAAAAATCAGAGATGGTGTGTGAAAGATGAGTAGATTGCAAACAAGGACATGGATTGAAATAAGATTGTGTTGACAGATGACAGGTCTGGACTTTTGGGGGGCTCTGGTTCCATAGGTGGGTTTGTTTTGTGTTGAGTCTAAAGGTTATGATCTGATGAGGCTCATTTGTCATTAAAATTACCATGTAAAAATAGCAACCTTTAAGTAGATATCGAACATACTTTTCATTAAGCTCATATTCTTGATTAAGGTTCTATTTTCATATTAAATGTTATGTTTTCATTCGCTGTTAGTAGAAAAATCATCATAATTAAAGTAAGCATCAGTGTGTGTGTAATTATTCTATGCAATTGGTTTTATTTAGTGAAATAAATGGAACATTCAATAATATTCTATTTTTTTTAATTGACTGTATGTATGGCAATCCTTAGTTCAGATTGGTCAAAACTGGAATTTGCAGCCAAATCTCAATGGAAACTGGAAATTTGTGTCAGCCAGTAAACACTTGACCTCTACAAATAATACATAGTTTCTCATCAAATACTGTTTCAGCTTCAATCCAATTCCCACCCATCTAATCAGGGGCTGCACAATATTAAGAAAAAACATGTGAAACGCAACAATGCTGGTGAACACCAAAATAACAGTAAGACTCCCGAAAAATAAACAACTAATTAACCAAACAGTGTTTTGTTCTGAGTTATTTTTTTTAAATAACCGTGCTTAAGCATTTTCTGATGCATTAAAAAAAAAAAAAAAAAAAAAAAAAAATTTAAACCCAAAGCAGAAAAAAAAAACCCCAAAAACCCTTACAACCCTGCGGCCCCCCCCTTAAAACT
>NW_015112722.1:280036-283537 GCF_001443285.1 Poecilia latipinna
GTGTTTTTTTTTGGATTTTTTTTTTTAAAAAACCGTGTTTAAAAATTTTTTTAGGCTTTAAAAAAAAAAAAAAAAAAAAAAAAGATTTAACACCAAGCAGTAGCATAAAGAGCCTGAATGCACTTACACACTGACGTGCTACCCGTTAAACTTTTCATAGCAGCCGTAAAGTTGATTGTCAACACGTTGTCACATTCAAAGAATATTTTACATTTTATTGCAATACTATTTTAGTGGTGCCATTTTAAATCCTCTTGCTCAGCTTTAACTTTAGAAAGATCATCCCCAGTGTGGTCCGGTCAGAGATTTCTCCATGACTATTTGATGTGTGACCATGGCATTTAGCTGAGACGTTCAGAAACCACCCATAGGAATCCCAGAGACTTTTGCAGTTCTTTGATATTTGTAAATATTTATATTTTCTATTCTCCCCCACTCCCCCTTTGAGGGTGACATTTGTAGTTCTTTGCAAAATATCTCGATAGCTGGACAAACTCCCATTTATTTTCCCAAATTTATGGTTCATGACAAAAACCAGTGAAATTCCAATTAGGAGATGTTTGCAAGTTTCACATCATAACTGCCTGCTGTGATGCGAGTATCTTGTTTACTGGAGAACATGCCTTAAGAGCTCCGCTTTGAGTTTTACAGCCTCAAAGATCCAATGATGTAACCTGTGTAAAATACGCTTTTGTCTGCATCTCCCTGTGCATTTAAACTAACCTTAGTCCCATATTTTCCAAAGAGAGCCTGTTGTGCAAGTGTGATGATTCATGCCGAGGTTTTTTTTTTTTGTGAATTTTGCATTTTCTATGATGTTTTGGCTGCCGCCGATGTTTGAGGCAGCTGGGTCAGGCTGTTGTTGCAGGGAGATGTGGAGGTCAAAACTCAGAGTTAGCTGCAGGGGCGAAAGAACAGCTGGGTGAAACAGGATACCGCCTGCAGCTGAAGAAAGGCCAGACCCCCCTTCTGTCTCCCTACTGTGCGCACATGTGTTTCCGCCAATCTTAATGCATGAATATTTCATCCTCCTTTTGTGCATTAGTATCCACTTCATTTGCATGCAGCCTCCAATCCTGCTTTTTGTGAATTGGAGGCAACATCAGTCTGGCTTTGGTAATAAGAGGAAGGAGACTAGTTAAAGGGGGCACTGCCTCCGTACTCATTATGTCCACAACAGATCCTCCGTACTTCCTGGCATATAAATGGCACAAAAAGGGGGGTAGACAATGAACAGGGGTGAGCAGAACCTGAGGGAGGTGATAGAATACCAAAGGTTGAGCAAAAAAAAAAAAAGACCATTTTGAGCACAGATATCGAAAGAAAAATATAAAGAAGAAAACTATAAATTTTCTGGATGTGAAACTTCTGGTAGAAAGAGATTGTTATTGGATGCTGTGATCGAGAGGGATGGCTCCCACGCTGTTTGGACGGCCTCTTTGTTATTGTCCAACAGCCAGCACTCGCACTGCTCTCGACTGGGCCAAGGAGCAGCCAAGTGTCAGGAGAGGAATCATGTGAAATGAAAGTCATCTATTTGTGCTCATCGATTAAACATTGTTCCCCAGGGGTCTTTCAATCAGCCGATTTAATTAACAAGTTTTGCAGGACTAACAGGCAGCAGGAGCCTGCAGCTGGGAGAGAAAACAGGAAGGAAAAGCAGAGTTTAAAAAAACAGGGGGTGCAGATGTATAATCCATGCAATAAAAGGACGACGACAAAGAAAAAAAAAACCTGTTTGTTGCTGGAGAAGAGAAAGAGAAGCCTGTCATCTGGAGTCTTTAAATCAAGCAATCAGAGGTGTGCGTCTTTTTTTTTTTGTTTGTTTGTTTTTTAGAACTATACAGTCCTAACAAAAATGGCAGGATTATAAATTATAAATATCCATTACAGGATTTCACAAAAAATCTGATGTTTTAAAGAAAAAAACTGAACATTCAAGGAGCCAATGTCCCAGGAGAGAGCAAGAGCCGATGCTGGACAGTGAGAATAATGCTGAATGACTGGAATCAACTGAACACAGAGTTTCAAGGTGAATGGCTGACATTAGCAAACATTACGCTGGACTAAATGCTTTTGACAGATTGTGAAACATTTTCCTCTTGTTGACAGACATTTTTCCAGCAAATCTGAGAACTGTGATTAAGATAACACCAGAACTGTACCTTGCGTGAATTTATTTATTCATACATTTTTACTGATGTTTTTTGTAAACGTTCCCTTGTGCCCTTGTGGTAATGCGCCTACTTTATAACAAACAGTGGGGCATATTTCCTGCATGCACTTGATTTTTTTCTTTCTTGATTTCTTGCTTCTGGTTTTGGCTGAAATGAGGTTAATAACATTAAAATAATAATTTGACATTGCAAAAAAAATAAATGTAACAAGTAGGTAGCAAACTTCTTATCTATTACCACAGTTGTCAATATAACAAGTCTGAATAAAAATAGTGTATTTTTTAAAATTCAGGACTACATAGTAGGGCAATAAAGAGTTGCCATGTTCTCCCTGGTATTCTCTCCAGGTACTCTGGAGACAACATAAAGATTGAACTTAATTGGTCTCTCTAAATTCCACTCATGTCTGAACATGTGGACTTGTGTGTTTGTCCTGTGCTGGACGACCTGTCCAGGGTTTACTCCGTCTTTTGCCCGTTAGCCACTGGCGATAGGCACTGTTCAAGAATAAACAGGCACAGATGAATTCTGAATGAATTTATTACATTTATTTTAAACATCTCAACAGCGTCAGCAATGACAAAGAGTTGAATGTGACTACTTAAAAGGAACAACTCTATATTTTAAATCCAGTCTGTCGAAGCTTTTATCCATCTCCTGTCGGACGACCTGATGTGTAAAGTTAATCCTTTATAGGCTTTTTGATTTTGGAGTATGATGGAGCAAGATCATATGGAGCAGGTGAGCAAGAAATCTCTGTCAAGGCTCAATATAAACCAGCATGGTGTCAAAGAAAGCACACATCCAACTACAAAGCAGACTGACACGAAGAGAGAGAGAGGGGATGGCAGCAAATGAGAATGCTGGATGTGAGAATGCAAATGCGAATTGTCACTTGATTCCCGTTTCCTGAGCAGCAGAGATGAAACACGGAGAAGCGAGGGAAGAAAAAGTGCAGATTTCTGCTAGTAGAGCAGAGAAGATGGAGTGTGCGTCTCTACAAGCTGATTAATGTAACCAGTTGAACCCAGGTGCTCGGGAGGATGGGGTAAATAATTAGGAGATGCAGACCCTGAATATGCGGTATCGTTTTCCCAATAAGAACGAAACTGAGAAGACAAGAAGATGTCTGTTGCATTTACCAGCTCTGGTACAGAACGTCTTAAAATGAGCGACAAGCACCTGACCACTGACCACAGGATGTAATTAATGAGTCACTGAGGCAGTTTGGACCTAAACACGCTAAAGGTACGCCACATTTGATGCTGCGTGTACTTTAACTTCCATAGGATTGAAACACATGTCTTCTTTTGTCTGTCTTTAT
>NW_015112722.1:288450-314482 GCF_001443285.1 Poecilia latipinna
TGTACTTAAGTACAGTAACGAAGTACTTGTACTTCGTTACTTCCCACCACTGGTGGCTGTGGACCTTCACAAACACACGGATGCATGTTTTATCAAATAAACTCATTACAATGGTTATTGCTCCTGCAAATGTGGTCGGAAGCTCCCCTTTTAATCGCTGAACAAGCTGCTGACAGTCCACAGAGACAAAAATGTGACCGTGCATAGGCTGAGTTCCTTACAGAGAAAGTGGCTATTATAGTAAAAAAACAGAGAAAGGAAAAAAAAGACAGAAAAATGGGAATTTATAAATAATTACCATATGCATGGTAATTATTTATAGCCAATGTGATGACTCTCATGATGGTGAACCTAAAGTTACAGTGTAACAAAAAAATAAATAAATAAAATAAAAATAAATCTGAGTTACAATTCAGTCCCAATCTGTATGGATTATGGTCTTTTAATATACCATTTAAACTCAGTGTGACAAGCAGCAATTTTCAATTGGGCATCAAGAGCAGAAGCTTTGCTACATGTCTGCGTATTTCAGATTTATGATCGTTGCTCCATAAGTATAGTAGAAAGTGGATATCGTTCATACCGATTTCAAGTCCAAGCTAAGCTTCAACCTCATTCCCTGTCTAGGCTTTTGAGAAATGAAGCAAAACAAAAAAAATTGGATAAACTGAACATTTTTTAAAAACCCAACACCACACTGTAAGTACAGTTAATATAATACCAGATTTAAAAAAAAAAAAGCTATGGTAGTGGCTTTTTTAATCTTTGAAATTAAATTTAAGAGTAAAAGAACAGAGTCCGTCACAGCAAACCAGCTTAAATCAACTCTATCTACTCTGAGTGGAAGGAAAACAGTGAACGACCAACGATTTACTGAGATATTCACAGCTTAGGTCTGAACTTGTATTTATCACTACATGCGAATTGGGGAAAATCTAAAACGAGTTCATGCTTGTGTATCCAACTCCTGTTTCCGAAATTCATTAAATGTGTTTGTTGAAGAACGATTCAAGAATGGCCTGAAAATTACTACATGCATAAATCCTGGTGAGAATGTAAACTTTTGGACTCGCGAAACTCCAAATACATCAACGATTGAAATCATCACAGTTGACCTGAAGTGTTAAAAAAAACAACAAAAAAAAAAGCTACTGTTGTCCTCATGGATTGCTGTCTATTTCTCTTGATGAAACAAAAGACAACCTATATTAAGCATAATTCCTTTCATTGAGAATTCTCCTGCTTCTTCCCAGTCAGATGAATCCTGATTGGTATGAAGGAATCGTTGCAACCCTAACGGTGTCTTTTTACTTCTCCACTGGTCATTAACTCCTGAAGCAGCTCCCTCGTTGACACTCAGTGTGTAGATAATAACCAGACGGCCGCCTTGTGATGGTAATTCGGAGGGCAGCAGGGTTTAACCTTTAATCTCTTGCACAAAAGTGGATCTCGGAAAATATTTATCGCAGTCGCCCAGAGCGGCTGAGATACATTTACATGTCTACGTGCATGAGAAGGAAATTGGGCTAGCTCTGTGTGATAAGTGGTTCAGTCAAGGAATCCACTTTCTAATTGACTTGTAACATTGCACATGCAAGTGCAGCACCTAGTTTGTCTATTTGGTATTTATAATTTTGCTTCCCAGAACTTAGACTTTCTATTCATCTTTTGTGGTATTGATAAATAGCTTCCCCCCCCCACCCCCGTCACCACATGCCACACCCATAACTGCATTAAAGCAGCTTGAAATTGGCATCCTAATCTTCATATATCGATTAAATCAAGATATTTGGAATACATTTTATAGAAATTTTCAAGCAAATTATAAAAATTTGCAGCATGTTATGTGTTTTTGCCATTTTACTCTTTATATGAAGCTGACATTTGGTTAATTATTGGGCAAGTAATACTAAACAGGCATTGTAGCTCATCATCTGCAGGTTCAAGACACATAGCATAACAATTGCTGTGGTTCTTCTTTGATTTTCTTAGAGCAGCTTTTTGTGTTTTTTTTTCTTTCCTAAAAGAAAGTATCCAACTGGCCAAAAGTATAGTAGCCTCCTTTCAGCCAGCTGACATGCAGAGGGAAGTAGTAAGTTGGACAGAGAGAGTGCTGCTACACTCTGACATTTTCACTCCCTCCTGCTCTTTCTCTGGCATCAAATTAAAGCATTTTGACCCAGGAATGTAAAATTTTTAACCGTTTTTGAAAGAAATCTTGGCGTGAAAATGTTTTAAGCCATGATTCTGAGACAGAGGAACACAACAAACCCTTAATTTGATGTAGTGCTACATCGTTGTGCGCACGATGCCGACAACATTCCACTTTGTTTTGTGCGTGTCTTCGCTAGAGATTGAACGGATTCTTGGCGTCGTATTTCTACAGCTTTGCACAGATCTGCTAACTTTGAAAAGTCCTCTGAAAGATCCCACATTCCCCTTTTATTTACCAATATGCCACATCACTAACCATCTAGAACTAATTACATTTAATCACTCCAAATCGCTTCCTCGAAACCATGGCGCTGCTAATGAATGTTGGTCACGAACCACACAAAGAGCAATGTCCTCTTGAGGCTTCCATTCCTCCGCTTTTTCCTCTTATACCTTATCAGAGGAGAGAGATAAATGTGGCAGAGGGAACATGAAGGAGACTGGAGGGAGCTCAAGGCACGACTGCACCTTTCAGGGTCAGTTTGCAAAAGGAAGTTAAGATGCCGACAGGGCAGGAGAAAGATTTGCATGCAATCAGCAAGTTAGCATGAAAGCTGGAAAATATACAAAAAAAAAAAAAAAAAAAAAAAAAAAATGCAGCCCATCTTTGTTTGGTTTCTCCACATAACATAACATTGAACATAACTGTTCAATGTAGAGCAGACCTGAGGAAAAAGTAGGGCTATATCCTGTGATTTTCTAGTGTTAAAATTGAAATTATATCATCTATAAATTGTTTTTAATCATATCTAGTCACCTGCTTGGAGCTAAAATTAATTTAGTTTTTTAAGTGCCTTGCAAAACGTTTTGTCTCACGATGATAGCACGTACTTAGATGTTTAAAGTCTCCTCAACTCTTCGAACACAACTCTACCACCTAATTTGGAGGCTCACTAGATTTGGGGGAGGAGGGGTAAATCTTTTTATAATGAGTTCTTCTGATTTTTGAAAAAGTGTGTCAGTTCCTGAGCTGAGAGAGGGAAGACATTTCATTACTTTGTCTCTGTGTCTTTCCAACTTCAAACCGTGTCGCCTTCATTCTAACCTCAGAGGTGTCAGCGTCAGATTTCTTTTAGAGACAGTACTACTAAAACTTACAACATTAAAAAGGTTTAATGAACCTTTTTTCTTCTTTTTTTGGCCAGTATTTCATACAATACACAGAAAAAAACAAATGGAAACATTATTCATGGTATGACATCATCTAGCTTAGTGGTTCCTAATCAATAATTCAGAAAATACCAAGATATCCAAGTAACTTAATAACATGTTAAAAAAAATAAAAAATAAAAATAATAATAATAATAATAATAATAAACTATATTAAAAGTTTATATGATTCTGCTTTGCAATATTGATGTTCAATACTGACTTAGAAGCAAATGTTCCTACACTGGATAGAGTGAAGTAACCTGACAATTATCTGCTTAGGTAACAATTGCATTTTAGCAGGCTTTTGCTTACTCTGCTACTTCTCTTCTACCTTTTTTTTTCTTTACATTTCTGAAAATGTCCTGCAGTTGACTTCAAATGCTTCTGTAATTTTCACTAAAAATATTCAGCTTACAGCATTCACACTGCATTTTTTTGCAGGGAATGCTAATTTGTCCCCTTTCCTGACTGTGTTGCGCTTTTTATATTTAGTAGAAGTCACTACTGAAAAAGTTATGGGTGCATCGCAGGGAGTATTTTTATTTTATTTTTCTCAGTCCAGCAACTTCTACCAGACTGTTGCAAATTGAACATCCGTGGGAGGTTTAAGATAGATTAACTGCATTAATGCTTCCTTCTCGCAGCTCATCTTCAAAATGTTGTCGAACCATTCCTGACAAAAAAAACAAACAAACCAACAACACTTTTGTTGGTGGCAGATAAAGTTGAGTCTTTCAGCATAAACAGAATATATCTGCTTTTTCCCTAGACTAGCTCCTACAATTTATCTTGCCCCCATATAATTAGCACAGTTTACCAGAAAATAAAACCAATCACATGGTGTTTCACAGGTGTGACCGTGTGTTAACACATCATCCCTGCCAACCTGCTTGAACTAATTTGCCAGCACTGCTGGATTAGTCCCGTTCTAACATGTGACCACGCAACCTCAAAACGGCATCAAACATTCAAGCGAGGCAGCGCCGACGACAGGGAGGAGAGGATGATTACCGTGTTGCTTTGGTACACTGGTGGGAGGAAGAGTGTTGGATGAAAGAAGGCTGCGACAGTCTCAAGGCTCGTTGCCATCGCTGACTGTAATCAACATCTTGATCCGTCCATCATCGCTACCCATTGTTAAACGCTGCAAGTGCCTATCACAGGGCATGTTTTGTCCACCCACAGACGGGGACAAAGCCTGCTAAAATCCAGCTTGACAAAACAGGGAAGCAGATGGAGAACTGCTGTCTTGTGTGAGAGCCGGGATCATCAATTCCCCTCTTGTATCGCACATACAGCAAAGTTTGGACACGCCTGTCTATCAGTCGAGTGTCTACAAATGTGGAAATAAAGTTAGAGTTTATTCACAAGATTCAGGACAAGAATAATCACACGGGAGCAGCTCTCACTTAGAGGCGCATCCTCTTCCTTTTAAAACTCGCAGATAAACACGGCGAGCGCTTCATTGCATTCATCTTTTACTTTCTCGGTGCTATGGCAAAAATGAAAAGTCAGTTCAGTCAAACCATCCCGCTGCCTTCTTCTTACAGAGGCGTTTCCATGCTCACAATCCTCCCCTCTTGATTAGACCTATTTAGCAAAACTCTACCCCACACAAATGCACACACGTGGAAAGAAAGCACCTGTTTGTGCTTCCGCTGACATGCATACATCAGCAAGTAGTTTTATCCCTGCAGGCCAGGCAAGGCATGTGTCCTCTCAGGCGTACCTGCATCGCATAATAATATCAATTTGTCTCGTAGAAACGAAGCAAAGTGGGAAGCAGCTCTCCCACTATAAATGCAGCAGCGTTTGATAGTTTTGAAAATGTGTTCCTTTGTCCAGTAAGCGGCGTCTATTTAGTTCACATTACAATAGCACGTTGCTCCATTTACTCTGTGGGTCAGAAAAGACGAAACTAACTGCAAGCTGATAATAAAATATACAATATGGGTAAATGTATTCAGTCAACCGTTTAAATTATTCAATTTGTGTACTCTACTCACTTCTATAAATGTATAGAACCCAGCAGGTAGGCATTAAAGTCATGAAATTCCCTCACTGCTACATTTTACACAGTCAAGTATTAATGGTTTTATAGCAAAGTCAATACATGAAATATATGAGGTTATATAATTTCAGAGTGTAGTTTTTCTGGGTCAAAAATTATTAAGCACATCTTGGTATTCCATTTTAATACACTTTAGCCTAAAGTTCTTACACTGTGCAGCTGCTGTGGCCAACTTGATGTATTAAAAACAGTTGTAGTAAGTATTGTGTGGTTTTTATTAATTTTTTACATTGTAACATACAATTTATTGATACTAAAAACAGCTCTACTAACTTAACATTAGTAAATGTTTAATATCTATTGCAGCTAAAGAGCTAAGTGTTTTTTGCTCGTCTCATAATTGTCTGCCGCTGTAGTTTTTAATCTGGTGAATAAACAATTGTGTGCATAAAAACAGATAAATTAATTTAGTATTTAGTTAACTTTTGTAAAAACGTCTTTTTAAAGTATTTGTTAAAACTATCACTACGTTGTGTTAGTATAGTATGAGACATAATATGTTTTAAAAAATCGAGTTCCTCTGCCTCCTTTCTGTGGACCTGCTGCCATCTGAATAAATATACTGCTTCATTAGAAACAACCAACCAGAGCAAGGAGGAGGGTCTTAGCGCTGTCAATAACTCTCGTCTATGCACTGCACACACTCCGCCCCTTGCTCTCTTCTGTGCTACAGGTGGTTCACCGCAATGGTAAAAGTTATATGACGTGGCTTTATATACTTGAATTAGTAAATGTAAAAAAGAAAAAGAAACATTTACAGAAGGTTTCAGTCATTCATCTGCTGTTATGTTGAGAAGTTGCTCATCAACTGAGAAAACGATGCTTTTATCTTGGTGCCAGATAAATGCATGTCAAAATGATTGAAAAAAATAGTAATTGAATGAGAATCCTGAATGTTGCTTTATTGGTGTTTTCTGACAGACAATTAATTAAAATACTATGTTGTGACAAAGAAAATATATTAATGCTGTGACTGGATCTCCAAAATATTTTTTTTTAGTTTAGATAGAGTCTTAGGAAATGTATTAGTGAGATTTATATATTAATATAATTATGATCTTCCCAGAGAGTGAAGGATTCAGTGTTTTGCCTTTTCAAAAGATTCATAATCAGAGTTTATCATCACGGCTCTCCTTAGCTACATTTGTACAAGTGTAAAAACTAATATTTAAGTAAATGATGTTGTTTTAATCATATACTTATCATCTTAATGTTAATATTTGTAAGACTTTCTGAACCCCAATGTACCTTCAATTCTGAAGAATTGAAGGTATATTAAATTCTCATTCTAAGATGAGAATGAGATATAATCTGACCTTGTTCCAGGCTCAGTTTCATTTCATTCAGTTTCATACTTCACCCACAAATCAAACTAAAGCAAAGAATTGCTTCATAGTATCCTTGTGCTGACTGACCTATTTGCTCACCACTAAGATTCAATTTCCTTTCATCCTTTTTTATTTTATTTATTTTTTCTCCCCTGTACGAAACTCAGATCTTACTACATTAAAACTCTCATTCATTAGTCAGTTTCATTTCTTCCTCGTTCCCACCCCGGCTCAGCTCTGCTACTTCTGGGGGAGAGGGAGTAATCTGGAAGCAAGAAGGAACGGTCTGACAGAAGAACCCTTAACATTAGATGGCATGCAGCTTCATCAGAGGGTTCGGAGCACACAGAGGTCCAAATTAGAGATTTCAGATCTGCAGCCCCCCCGCAGTGCAGCTCCATGAGGTCTCTCCCAGAACCAGCAGGAGGCTAGCAGCCAGGATTTTGAACACTGTGAGAACTTAAATCTTAACTTATTGGTGGTGGGTGGGAGTACCAGTGTGTGAGCCTGGGTGTAAAATGTATCACAGTATCCTAGACAAATCATTTTTCCATTGTTTCCTGCAAAAATATAACTGAATAAATACACTTGTATCCTTTTTCTTTTTTTTTCTTCTTTTTTTTTGTTTTTTTTTTGCTTAGTAAGCTCTTTATGAGCTTTTATTGCCTTTAGGTAAATGTCACCATGCAGGATGCCTTTCTATATGAAAACAGATTGCCATGAAATTGGATGAGCACTGAGAAAAACACACATGATCCCAAAGGGCCAAATCCTTTCGTTTTAAATGACCCGTTCACCTTTCCTCTAGCAACTGTTAAGGACAAATAAAACATTTTTAGCATCGCAGCTGATAAAAATGCACAACCATAGCCTCTGTATGCTTCAGCCCTCCAGCTGCCTCATCTTGCTGAAAGTAATTATCTTCCAGTAAAAAGATAAAGGTGAAAAGGTCCTTTTTAAAATATCAGCATTATTACACGTGCTAAATTGTTGGACAAAAGCGTGGCTCCTTAATCACTTTAATTTGAATTGTGCTAACAAATAATAAAGTTTATTTCTCATCTGATCCCATTCCAGGCTCAGTCTCATTTCTGTTTTGATTGTACCCCTGAATATGCAATTATTTACGTCGCTCCGCTATAAATTGTGTATCGATTTGATCTCCAAGAAGACAGACTTTTCAATAGAGGGGAAACATAAATCTGTGCAATGTATTATTGATGTTTACATTAAGGGGGTCACAACCGGAATGCTCTGTTCACATTACAGCATGCGTCCATAAATAACATCAAGCGTGGAGGAATATGCAGAAACGTGCACAAGGTGTGCCATCTTCATAAGCACTTCCAGCTGAGCGAGGCTGAGGCTGAGTCGACACAAAGACACACACTGTCAGGGGAGCAGGTGTTTGTCTCTAACCACAAAATAAGGAGATGTATGGCCAAAGGAAGAGGCTCCACCTCACACAGCCTCCACAATTTATCTTCCACATTTCTTTCCTGCCGACATAAGTGATCTGGCTCCGTCTGTGCATTTCTTTTCGGCCTCAGACAGAAGCTCCTGGCTTTGGTTCTTCTTACTGAACAGATTTTTCTATCAAAACAACATTATATATAGAGTTCTAATTATATAAAGTTTTTTTTTTAAAAATAGGGATTCACATTATTAAGAAAAGACATTGTGGTATAGTGCAGTGATGCGACCGGCAAATGTTGCAATGACAATATCTTCTATGATTTATATACATATTACTCCTTTCTTCCTTTTCCATCATTACAATTTATTTTTTGGCAGCTTTAGTACTTCATCAATAGAAATATCCATATTGTGTGCATTAGGGGCAATTAGAGAACTTCCAACTCAACAATGTCATGAATATTTTATTAGAATGCATAACACCAGAAATACATCTAATAAAATATTGCATTCTGTTGCAATGATGATGTTGCAAATGTTGATATTGGGAAGATAATTGGATTCAATATTTTGTCCTGTTCCATTTGTTAGTACGCTTTTTCGTTATTATTTGTTGCACATGTAAATAGTTAATTGGATGAAAAAAAATCAATAAAATACAAAAAAAAAATAAAAAATAAAAAATGTCCACCAGTTATCCCCCATTCCAAGTATGAAAAAATTATCCTAGGAATTGATGATGTTGCTTTTTATCTTGCCATGTATCCTGGGATTTTTTAGAATCACGTAGTAAATGGGTCAGAGGGTGATTTTTTTGGAGTATCCAGTCATGTCTTTGAAGTATGTTGGTTGCATTTGAAGCGTCTCTGTTCTGAACATTGCATGTGTACTGGGATCAAAGGTGTGGGATTCACTGCGTTCTAATCAGACAAGAAAGGATATGATGCTATTGTTATTATATATGTATCTCATTTTAGTTCTCTAACAATCCTCCCTCGGGGTTGACTAATTACCCAAATTAATAAGACAGTAGGTCATACCATCAGTTTCACTTTCAGTTTTTATGCATCTAGTGTGATCAAGTCCATGAGATTTTATAAATATGTTTCAGGGTCCATATTTAAATATTTTCTAACCCACTTGGCATTACTAGTTACTGAAGCCAAAGGAATAACTTGAAACTTCCTTGTTTGTGTCGATTCTGGTCATTTACAAGATGTTTACTTCCAGCATTTCTAGAGCATAAACAAATCTTATATTTATAAAATCTTACATTTGAAAGGTAACGCTTTATACTATTTTCTTTTTAAATTTTAACCGCATTAGTGTTAAGAAGGAAATGCTTCTAAGACTAATTTCTTAAGTTTTCGTTTAGTTCTGCAATATATTTTCCTGTCTTCAGAAATAAGTAGAACTCAGATTGCACGTCCAAACGCTAGGGTTGCAAATTATTTTAATGACTTTTTCCCATTTTATTTTATTTACAATGCATTGCCTGGGCTATTTTGTCCACAACAAATCTGCTCAAGGTTTGCAGTCCGACGTGAGCAGCTGGCAGGCTGCTCTAAATCACCTACGAGATTGCCGTTTAATGTAGTCCTCTTGGAATAAAACAGAAAAGGTTTTTACACCCAAGTTTCACTTTTTTATTCAAATGAATCCACACCGAGCACAACAGCTGCACATCAATACATATGAAAACCTCCAGAACGACTTTGCGTCTTGGCAAGGACCAACTCGATCCTTTGGGCACACTTCTAACACGTAGTTGTGAATTTTGGTTTGTGTATGCGCTGTCGAGTACCTGAAGGTCGCGGAGATGAAGGAGGGGGCAAACGGGAGAGGCGAGTAGCGTCAGTTCATCCACGCGATGCAGAGGCAGAGGGCCTTCGGATGAAGAGGCCCGCACATCCATTTATCAGCCTTAAAGCTCCGTTTGGGCTCCTAAGAGGTTTTAGATTCATATCGACCCAAAGTCATGAACTGAGGAGCTGTGCCAATGAAGAAGTACATATATTGCACAATACGAATCCCCAAAACATAAGAAATAAAAAAAAAAGAATACCTTGTGCTGTTCTCCAAACAGTGTGCTTGAACAATAATAGCATTGTATGAGTAATAATACTGTTAAAAATCAAATCCCAGCTTTGTTAGAAAAAAAGACTTTTATATGCATTTATTGCTCCCCCATCCTTCATCCTCCTGTACGCTTTCCTCCACCGACTTCTTTCTTGGGGTCACAGTTTTACCAAATGTGCAATGCCTGAGTTATTGCACAAGCAGTCTGATTTCCATTTTAATCTCCTGACATGTTTTTTTTTTCTCCCCCCTACGTTCAGCAGCTGAGGATTTTGATGAACGCCCGTCTGAACTCGATGTTGAAGGTGGTGTAAATGACGGGGTTGAGGGCGCTGTTCACGTATCCCAGCCAAGTAAAAGCACTGTATAGTTCAGGAGGCACATAGCACGTCCGGCAGTGGGTGTTCAGAATGTGCGTCACAAAAAAAGGCAGCCAGCAGATGAGGAAGACCCCTGAAGCAGGAAGACAGCGGAGCGGCGTGGAGGAAGAACATCAGGGAATCGAGAGGGCGAGCAGAACAAAAGTGGTGGGAAAAAAACGGGTTGAAAACCAAGAATATGGAACGAGCAGAAATGGTTCGTGGAGTTAGTTGTAGGGGATTGAAATGAAAATGAGGAAAAGGAGAGAGAAAACAGAATGATTAATTAATTATGATCTCAGTACATGGTTCGTTCCTTACTTTCCCAGACCAGCGACTCCAAAAGACATCAATAACCATAAAGTAGCTTGCCATATTTAGATACAGGAAGAGGACAGACAATTCAGAAAATACACCACTTTTGTACTTAAATAAGAGAGAATATTTGGAAAATTAATTTGCACTGTGGTTGATTTGTTGAAGAAGTCAAAATTTGGATCTGGGGATTACAACCTGCCAATGTTGCAACAATGCGTTTTAACCGGAAATTATATTTTCCAGTTGTAGGGCTTCCCTTCAAGAAATAATCCAACATGCTGCACTGTTAGAGATGCACCTTTCTATACCTAAAGCTTAACTTTTGGCTTTGGCTTCTTTGAACATCAACCCAAAGTGAAACAGGAACATTTGTTGTGATCAGTGCTTCAGTTCCACCAGCTGCATGCAAATAAGCACAAATTTCTTTTCCAATATCTTATGTCACTGTATTCTGATGACACTGCGTTTTCATCTCCTTTGATTAAGGCAGGCTGGTATATCTTGATATGTTTTCATCCGACAAATAATTGGCAGTTTTTTGGTATTTTCCTAAATGCAAGGCCATCTTCTACTTTCACTATGTAGTGATCTGTAGTTCATTGTAAGCAGACTTATACTCATTGGACATTTTTACTTTTTGTCACATTACGTCCACAGATATTTGGCATTTTGTTTCCAGAACGCTTTGCTCTGAAGCTCCCTTGATAAAAGACTAAAATATAATAACTAATCATTCTGAAGAGACCAACCTTTTATGAAATGTGTTGGTACATTTATGCTATGTGGGTTGTTTTCTTAAAGATATTGAAACTGATGATTGGTCAGAAGACAAAAGGGCCTGAAGGCAGGACAATCCTGTAAAATAACTTGCTACAGACTGGAAAAGGCCTTAGACGGGGACAGAGGTTTACTATTTCACCTGGATGATAAAAACATACAATGCAGTGGTTTAAATCAGTCTGCAGCTCTTGTCTTTGAGTGCCACTGTCACTGCATCCCTGCTCCAGCTTCAGATCGAAGCATATTCATGTGCTATATAGTGGCCCAAAGTGCAGAGCTAAATAGAAGTGATGATCAAAAGAGTTAGAGCTGTAATTGTTTCCCAATTGCTTCCCAGACCGTATAGTCTGTCATTTGTAAAAGCTCTTCTAAAGCCAAGTATCAGTTTTCTTTCCCTTCACAATAATGCAGTACCCTGTCTATGTCTATTGCATGCAGTCTGTAAAAAAATACATTAAAGTTTAGGTTGTAATGTGACAAATGGGAAAAAAAAGTGCCTGTGGTATGAATATTTTTGCAACTCATTTTCCATGTAGAAAGAACAGGTTTGAAATTTTAAATTAAAAATCAATGTTGTTTTTGATGTAGTTAGTGATGTACAGACAATAAAAGATAAAGGCTGTGGAGAAACCGTAGTTTAGGCTCTATATAACTCGATCCTGAAGACTGCAGGGAAAACCGAGATCTTTGTGTGTGTATGCGCAGGGCTCTCATTACAGACACCAGTGTAATGTAATCAAGCATCACTGATTAGAGTTTTGTCAGACATTTGCAGTCCCAGAGTTAACTGGACCGAGCCTAAAGTAACTTGGCTGGTCAGTGAGGTGTGTGGACGAGGTGTCAGGGGCTGCACACACTGCAAACCTGCGGCCAGCGTGACCTCTCTGTGACATTTAAGCTTTTACTGCAAGAAGTGTGGCCCGGGCACACAAATTAAGCAAATGCCATATTGCCGTCATGACAAAAGAAGAGCTTGCGTGATCAGGTATATATGTGGCAGAAAAGTTCATCGGGAAAATGTGAGAGGAGCTGGAAGTAGATTAAAGAACAGGGCCACTTTAACAGAAGTGTCTCCGTGATTTGTTCCTTTGACATTTACATTTTGGTTCCCTTTTCTAATCCCTATTATGAGACGCTTGACTCACCAAGCACAATAGCCAACATCTGAGTTGCCTTTTTCTCCCGTGCGTGCATGGTCCTGAATCGCTGGCTGGTATGAGAATGAGACATCGGCCGCAGCGACGTGTGCGTCCGTCCGTTTGACAGATCCTTCACCTCGCAGCCCATCCTGACAGGAGGAAGCTCTGTCTGGTCATTGTCCTCTGCGTCCTGTCCCGCTTGGTTCTGCTCCAGGTCCAACTCGGTGCGTCCACAGGAGGCATGGCTGATGCTGCAGTAGTTCTGCGTGTCCACCGGGGGCAGCATCGAGTTCTCCACCGGTCCGGTCTTGGGGCGTTTGCGCCACAGGCAGCCCGAGAGCACATTGGGTTTCGACGGACCCGACGGTTCCACACTCTGCTGAGGTGAACAAAGGATTACCAGTCAGAGCGGATATTTAGCCGATTGCTTAAACTGCACCAAACCACCTGCAAATAAGTCACAAACTTCAAGCTTCTTCAAACCCCAAACGTGACAGTCGCAGCGTCAAGATCCACCACGCACAGATATTTCCAGGTCATACGTTACATCTGTAGCTTTCCTTTTAATAAGTCATTTTGGCATCAGAAAAAAACAACAAAAGTCTCTTAGCGTGGCTGAAAAAAAGAGCCCTGAACTATTTTCAGTGAATCAAATGTTTCTATTTAAAGGAAAGTGTTGTTTTTTTATTTATTTTGGAATGTTAAACTTTAATAGATTTCATTTTTCAGCAATATTGGCACATGCCTACTCTGACAAAATAAGTTGTATCTCATCTGACAGTATCACTGTCATTGATTGGCCAGCAAATTAACTTGATCTAAGTCCCAGACAAGGTAATGAAGGTCATTATTAAAGCAACCTGGTCTTCCTGAGCACCTCGGCTGAGTCACATCCTGATTCCCTCCACACCGCCTCGCGTTGATTGACGTATTCATGCAATCGACTCAGGGACATTTAAGGAGGATGACATTTCTGTATTATTAGCATCTTTCTCCCGTGATATTCTAATTGTCATTACCTGCGAGCTATGATAATTCAAACGAACAGAAACAAGCACTTGGAATATATCACCTCGAGTCTAATGAAGCTGTGTGATTTATGAGGCTCATTTATTGAACTGAATTGGTTAAATAAATTAAGTTTTCTATGACATTCTAATCTATTGAGATGCACCTGTAACATTAGCTGCTTGTTTAAAAGTAAATAAATGAAATTCTGTTTTAAATTGTGCTTACAGCAATGCTTAATGCCCCGAGTTTGAAAAAAAAAAATCATAATTATTTCAGCTTTTATCTTTGATCAATTGCACTCTGCAGCCTTTTCATTCCTGGTTTCCTCAAACCTCGAATGTGGAGCCAATTGAAACCATCAGCTTGTCCTCTTTAGGTTCATGTGGAAAATACTTGCAGATAAGTGCTACTTCACTAAGCCAACAAAGTGGCGAATAGGGTTTTTTTTTTTAAATTGGACCTTGCAGCACATTCATGCTCTTCAGAGAGGCCCCAAGCTTTTCATACCGCAGCACACATCAGGAAGTGTATTGTGTGTGTTAGTGAATATAGTCTTTCATTCTGGCACCATGATTCATAAACCTCTCATACAACTAAATCTTCACCAGCAGTTTCAACGTGCATTTTCCTTCATGAGTTATAATATTGATTAACAGGCTTCAAGCTGTGCGGCCAAAAACCAAAACATTTTGCGCCTCATATTCCGATTTATCTGATCTTGTGTTTTCCGCTGAGCAAAGTGAGATTGTTATTTGTTCAACTTTCGAGCAGCCTGTGCAGGTTGTGCAGGTTGTGCAGGTGCTGCAGTGCGTCATCCACAGACTTTGCTTAGCTGACAAGCGACCAGGTGACGTAAAGAAACAGGTCACGCTTTAGAATCGCAATTTTAGACTCCTTCTTTAACCTCTGGGCTTGTAACCACTCAGTGGAATGGAAAAAAAGAGAGAAAACGATAAAAACTGAAGCACATTGCACAGTCACCAGGTCACGACACTGGCACTGTCGCTAACAAGATTCAATTGGTTGCATTTGATCTCTACCTAAAAATATCACTCACCACTTTAATCCTTATAGGCGATAAGTCATGTTTTGCCCTGGGAGTCTCTTCCTGCAGACACGTCTCCTAAGAAAACAGAAAGAAGGCAAATATAGAAAACAGTTTGAGACGAACATACAAAACTCCATCAGTCTACGGACAGAACTGTTTTCTTGCATTTGCACAAAACCCTCTGATTCAACTCGCCTCATTTCAGAGGACAGTTTTATTGGAATTCATGACAGGAGCAAAACAAATCAAGGAAATTAGGTTTCCTGTCGGGTGTGTTTTCACGCAGGCTGACTCTTGAGCCAACTCAATTAGAGCTCATGACAAACTTGATGATTTGCACTATTTAGTATGCAGAGAAGATAAAGACTTAAATCCCAACTAGAAGGATTTATAATCTGCTTAATTATTTGCTTTTTTGGTTTATTTAAGAAGGTAAACAACAAAAAGAGCAAGAGGACATAGCAAACGTACAGGATCCACATATAGCAAACAAGCAATATTTAAAACTCTACATTTATTGAAAAATAACAAGAATGGCATTTACCTTCATAAAATACAATATTTAGTAAAAGAAAAACTAAACAATACTGGTATTGAACTATTGAATTAAACAGACAATAGTTCTTCAGCTTTTTTAATAATCACCGTCACAGAATTTCGTTCCAGTCTTAACAACAAAATTGATTGACCTAAAAAAAAAAAAAAAAACTTTCTCTGACAGGAACAACACAATCTTGATTTCACTGCAGCTTTTATTTATTGATATTACGTCGTTTTATGCTACCAAACTTATGTGAATGAAAAATGCAAGAAGAAAACGTCCTTATGCAGGACACACATTTGCATATTTTCATAATCTTTTTAAGGTCAAGATGTTATATTTCCTGCTGGTTTCTTATAAAGATTCTTGTGGGTTATTTTTCTTGAGTAAAACTTGTAATTGTGCTGCAGATAAATGATTTGATAAATATAACTGTACAGATTTTAACGTATTTTAATACTTTTGATTGTCTTATCAATTAGTGTTGTACTAAACTCTTAAAACTGCATTCATATCAAAAAAGATATATCATAAATGACTTTTTTTTAAAATAAATATGATTTAAGTAAAGCAACTTTTTTTTTTTATCTTTAAATGTCTTTTCTCCAGAAAGTTTGCGGCTTTATTAGCAGAATAGTGACAAAATTCAAGTTTTCTTGCTTTCACTTTAAATGAACCTGATAAATTCATAAAATGCCGTTTTATTCTTTTTAATCTTTTAGGTGAAATAACAAGACATTGAAGTAAGCAACTGAATTTGCTACCTCAGGAGTTCATTAAGAAAAAATAGTCCAGTTGGAAAATACAAGTTGCATGCCAACTTCAGCATTACTCAGTCATCACAGTTTGCCTGAAATGACTCAGATCTTCTAGATTTTCCTTTTTTTATTTTTTATTTTACCTCCATCAAACCAACATTGTGAGCAGACCATTAAATCACTGTTTTTAATGTGCCTGATTAGTGTGCACACTATTCTGTGGATTAGTTCAAAGACAGAAGTCGGCACATTATCACATCCTTCTTGATTAAGCACGCTATTTTTAACTTGACGAGTCAATTTAATTAAGCGGAGCTTTATTTGGACAGACAGCCGTGTCCAGTGTGCATAAACTGTGCTTTACATTTACATTTCCTCTCTAACCCCTGTTCCTCTGAACACTCTGCTGCACTTCGCTTACACTTACAAAGCCGCCTCACACAAAATTACAGCAGTCTGATGTCACCCGGATAATTTTATGCTGCACAGATGTACTTGACATTGCTTTTGAACCCTTTTATCTGTAGATTTCTAAAAACTTTTTTTTTTTTCCTTCAGACCAAGAACTTCAACACTGTGGGTTTTTACAGTTTTTAATAGCGTTCGTTTTATCACCCTTCATAAAATGAGCTTTTTAAGGTTTAAAGAGGAGCATGGATGGTGTTGATTCATTAGTTTACATTGAAAAAGGACACATTGTGACAATTCTTAGATGAAATTACATTTTATTTTGGCAATATATAATGAGTATTCTGTTAATTTTTTACTTCCATATTTTCTGTTTATCGTACTTTATTTACTGTATTAGAGGTTTAATACAAAAATAGCTAAATACAAGCCTGATGACCGCAGGACACTGAAAAGCCCTGCAATACAGTATAAAATCATCGCTATTGTTTATTCTTTTACTACAATAAAATGGAATAGAATAGAAATGCCTCTTATCACCCAACTGTATGCGTAAGTTTGTTCAATACCAGATACTGAAGAAGACAAAATTTGTAAAAGTGACTGATGTTCAGAGATAAAAAGGTCTCCAGTTGCGTATTTTAGTTATTAATGAATAAGGTATTTTAATAAGTTATCAGTGGTTGATGAATAAAAATCAAGGTTAATGAGTGAATTAAAACATTAATGAGTGAACTTTGTTTGAAATGGCTCTGAGGCTCCTTTTCACAAAGTCAGAAGTCAAGAAACAGGACTAACAGCAAACTCTATTCCCTTGCTATTAATTTAACATTTATTTACGAGTACTTTATTCAGCTTCTTCCAAAATGTCATCATTCTAAAGTTCTGCAAAAGACACAAGGTCCCTAAAAAACGAAAACCAAAGGGAAAAGGATGTTTTGAACTTACCATCGAAGGCTGAGTAGAGCCAGGCTGTACTTTTCCGCTGGCCTGTCCGAAGGCGATCCTTTTCCGTCTCATCCTGAGGAAGACGTAGATGCGGATGTAGACCAGCAGAGTGACGATGAACGGCAGGTAAAAGGACACCACGGATGAGTAAATCACAAAGTCGGGATTAGAAATGGAGCACACCAAAGGGTCATCTGTGGTACAAAAGTAAAATGACAGTGTTTGAGGTCAAAATGTGAAAACATGTTAAGAAGGAGTACGGATGTTTTGATAATGCCGTTTTACTATATTATGCAGAGGTGAAATGACATATTGTGCTTTAGTGCTTGTTCTACAAAAGATAATTATTAAAATAGCTCTCTTCAAATGAGCTAAATTGATAATAATTTTACTAAAAGTTCTTGCCAGTAGTGTCAGCTCTGAGGAAATTAGCTGCTGTGTTCCTGTTTTCCTGAATCTGGGGTTATTTCATCAGACCTTCAGATTCTGAAAAACTATTTAGAGGTTGGTCAGTTCTTCCTCCTTTCTTTGACTCCTAATCATGTCTTTAGTTGCATGACATTAACACCGTATTAAATCCTGTCAGCAATGTGGACACATAATACATTAACACCGTATTAAATCCTGTCAGCAATGTGGACACATAATCTCGAAACTGACGCTTCTTATTTAACATCAAAACCACCATCTGCAGTCATGTTTTTGAGACAAAGGTCAGAACGCTTCCACAGAGGGTAGACAATGTTTTCACAGGCTAATCACAACTCCAAAAGAAGACAGAATCCAAAGCCTTAACAAATTATAGGCTCGTAAATAAACAGACATTTTGGCAAAAAAAACTATGGAACAGGGAGTTTATGCACAAATCAACATCTCTTTCTAAAAAAATGATAACTACTTCTCATACAGATTTGCAACCACACAGAATATCTGAAACTGCAGTGGTTTTAAATTGCAGGGATAAATTGCTAAGACACAGTTACTAAGCCTCAGAGCGGCACACAGCTACTGTGCTAAACTAGTACAGATCCTGTTTGTTTGGACTCTAGCACTTTACACTAGAGTCACACTCACCCATTTGCACACACAAACGCTCATACAGTCATACACCAAGACGCAGATCTGTCACATTGACATGTGGTAGGAGGAAGCTGGAATCGAACCCACAACCTTCCGATCAAGAAGACAACTACTCTACCTACAGAGCCACAGTCGCTATGCTGATGACAGACAACGTTATATTTCTTCTTCATCGCATCACCCCAACTCATTCAATTCACTATGCAAGCAAAACAATGTATAATTGTTGAATCGTTGAATCATGGTATAATAATTATGTAAATACGAGACCAAATAACTGGTGGATATTTTAGATTATTGTAATGCTTTTTGTACTGATCTTTGTAAAAACAAATTTGACAGCTGCAGATCAACTAAAACGAGTCCATTCCAAAACCAGGAGATGATCATGAAACTGACTCTCTCTTGTAAAGAGATGGATTTAAAGATGTTGTCATTGTTCTGTAAATATATATTATCTTGGGACAAATACATTCTGGAGATGATTGTCAGCTCTGAGCCATCAAGTCTAGCTGCTCCCAACCTCGTTCACCAAAGACCGTGTTCATGTAGGACAAAAAAAAAGTCATGGACTCTTGGTAATAAGGGGCCATAAGGAGCCTAATAAACTCTGCATGAACCTGGACTGGAGGTAGGTTCAGTGTACAGAGCAATACTCCCAAGGTTTGCTCTGCTAAGATGTCCTTGGCTTTGGACCAGCAGCCTGTGGTTGGGTTGGACATCCACACAACAGATAACATTTCAAATGAGCCAAGAGGCAGAGATGAATGTTGAGAAAATAAAACATTTTTTTTCTTAGCACGATTGTCTACAAACTGGAAATACAATTTATTGCTGATTTGAACCATTGGTACCAGTCTGTGACCTAATTCAGCTCATGATACGAGATATGTTTTCTTTCACTCTATGTCCTAAATAACTAAACAAGGTGAGGCAGAAAAGCTTCTGGACTCCTCTGCTCTCAAACTCCCTGAAAATTTGAGATGTACAAAAGCCGTAGTGTTCCCACAATTGTCAAATATTATTCTATTAGGTCATCCTGACCTGTTGTGTTGAAACCAAACAGCAGGGGACAGGAGACTGTGAATGCCAGGACCCACACAGTGGCAATCATCGCAAACACTCTCTTCCTCGAACGGTGGGTTGTGTTGTACAAGACGGGCATCACCACTGCTGTGTACCTGCACACAAAGAACACCCAGAGGAGCCGAAAGTGTGAGCATGCAGGAGATAAGGACGTGAAAATGCTGATACAGGACTGTAAATGAGAGCAATTAAAAGGAGGATAAAATAGCCCTTGAGGAAAAACGTTGGACTTTTTGCTTCCCAAGAAATCAGCGCGGAGAGGATGGATGATAGGCTAAAATCTAGACCGCATCTATTTAGAAACAAGATGAGTAGTCAGCAAGAACTCTAGAATGGCTTTGATTTAATGGTTAATCAGTCCGCTATATGTGCTACGAGTGTATAATGAGCTCAGGGTTTAAAAAAAAAAAAAAAAGGGTTTAGCGGTGGGTGAAGAAGCTGCAATTATGCTGGACTTCAACCCTAAGTGGATGCGGCATTGTGTTGTTTAGAGCCAGATAACTGCCACCATTGTTTATTCTCATGCGAATAATTACTCTGGATGTGCTCTGAGCAAAAAATAAAACAAAAAAACGAAGAGTTAAAGCCACTTAGTTTCCATTTTATTCTTTTGTTCCATTCAAGCCAAGGTTGTGTCAGGTTAAAGAGTGTAATGGTAAATTATAATACACTCTTTGGTTTACAATAAGCTGATCTGCTGAGCTCTAAGTTCATTTGCACCTCCAACTGCTATTATTTCTGTTTTTTGTGCATTTTCTGTCTAAGGGGCACAGAGCCCCCATTGTTACAAACATATGAATAAACAATGGGGTAATAAAGGTAATGCAGGCATACTATTCACGACCAGTGGCAACAAATGCTCCTAATAACTCGAAACTTCATAATTATGTGCACCGCTGACTCACACAATAATCAATCACAGAAAATGGAAATAAAACACTCTGTGGTGTAAATTAGCTTGTTGTAAGGAAAGCGGGTGTCTAACAATATGCAATTACCCAAACAAAAGAAGCTAAAAGAGTAATTCATCAGCTAAACCCTACAATGGAGCTTCAAACTTGTGGTTATCAGGTATTTTTGGAAACTAATTCTATGAGAAACAAGATGAGACGTTTTCTGGACCAAACAATGAAGACACACTTCAGCTGGACCCATTTTGGAAAGATCAGATTATGTGTTTGAGACTACATGATCGTGGACAGAGAAACAGCACGAGTAAACGGTTTACCTCTCAGTCTCTCCAATATTCTGTCCTATGTTATTTCAAAAACTATTCCTGTATGATAAAAAGGGAACCAATCTTTATTTTTTCATAGACAGATTAAGAAACTTTTTCACTTTTAAAATGACAGACTACATGGCAGCAAGTAAGGTCCTGTCCAAATGTTTGCATATAATCCTCTACAAGAAAGAAAGCTAATATAAAAGAATATTTAATTATTCTTTTATTGAATTCTTCAGGGGTGGGTTTTGCATAAATGTAGGTCTGTATCCCAAGCTGAGCCGCATTACACCTTACAGCAAACAAGTTCAGCAAGTTTGAATAAATAGACACCACAGAGGATCAACGTTATACACACAGACTCAATTACAAACATAAACTAGCACTAACATTTAAAGAGCCCAGTCTTTTAGCTTAATGTTAGCATACTTTATTCAGTCCAACACCAGCTGAGACCAGTGTCAGGGAACTAGCTTTCCAAGTTTCAACTATGTAGCTGCTGATCTGAATTGAAGCTGTTCTTCTGCAATGCACTAGCACAAAAATAAATAAATAAATAAATAAATAAATAAATAAATAAATAAATAAATAAATGCCTTTCCCAGCATGCTAAATACCTACTGGAGATATATCTTATTGTAAGATGAAACAAATATTGAACTGTCTGGCAAAACGAACAAGGAGAATGTTTGGAGGAGACTTTAAGACTAAATGGTTCCAGCATGGTGGTGGTAGTACCATGCTGAGGGCTTGGTTGGATGCACAAGTGAGTATCTGAATTTTTTTTTTTTTTTTTTTTACTTTATCTCAAATCAGCAGCTAAATGCTTTGGAAACAATTCCAACGTGGTCCTGACCTCAACCTACTTGAATATAGAATGTATAGACCATTTTTAAAACTCAGGTCACACCAGGAACACACAGAGCTTCACCAATTTCCCCCTTTAAAAGTGATTGAAAAATGAACAGAGACGCTACACTAAATATTAGTTTGGTTATGTGTTTAAATTTGAGCCTGTGTGCGTCGTTGTCAGCCTTTTGTGGATTAGAGAAAATTCCCAATCAATTTGAGCTTGTTTATGTGTTTGTTATTTTTTTTAAGCTGCCTGCTGCACATTCGTTCTGCCCTGGGGAAAAGAGCCGCTTAAGTTTAAACAACACTTAACACTCAGGCAAGCACTCACTATTCATCGGTAATGAAGGAGGTTATTGTCATAAACTAACAAGATGCAAAGCAAAAACCTGGGACTAATGGGACATTAACTGTCATATGATCTCACGGGAGCACTCATCTTCCTCAGCAGCTCCGCTAACCCGCTCCCTGATACGAGCTGTATAAATAGATCCCTCAGCACCTCTGGGTCATGAGTAGACCTTTACTAATTCTACTGTACTCTTGATGCCTCCTCAGGGTTGTAAGTACAAAGACCTTGGAGAGATATTGAATATTAACTGTTGCACAAGAAGAAAACCAAGCAAGTAAATATGAAGTGCACATCCACAGCAAATTTTTAACACAATTCCCCTGGAACAACTGCATGAGAACGTTTAAGGTGGGGGAAAAAAACTTGCTCGGTTTTCTCCACATGAGCCAAGCAAATGGTTTAAAGAAAACACTGTCACAAACATCGTCTCCACCCAGCAGCAGTCTTCAAAACATCCAGGGGAGTGAGAGTCGACATGGGCAGTTACACACAGTCAGTCAATGCACCGAGGAGGTCCGCACTCACCTGTCAATGCTGATAGCACACAGGTTGAGGATGCTGGCGGTGCACATCATGACATCCAGCGTGACGAAGATGTTACAGTAGAGCCTGCTGAAAAGCCAGGCGCCGCCGACCACCTGCACAGGACAGACGGGCTGATTAGCAGAGCCCATTTTCTCTTCCTTTCCATCACCATGAAGTGTGACTCACTGGTGAATGCACTCAGTCGTGCAAGTGACAGAAGGTCAGGGGAAAGGGAAACTGAGCACACAAAAGGTGTTTTTCTTTTCTTTTCTTTTTTTAACCAGCAGTGCATGAAGAAAAACAGGCCAGGGCCGCAGCACTTTGTCTCACTTTTACTCAATTACAACTTATCAACTAGGCTAAGTTAAGCTTTGCATATGGGCTTAAACTGTATACTTTTATTCCTTTTTTCACATTACAAACGCAAGCCGCATATTATTTCAAAATGATGACGTATGTGTTAGGCCACTGCAATGTAGTGCATGAATAGGAGATGTAATTGACATTTATTCATTTTAATTAAAAATGATTAGCCATTTAGCCCCTCTGAGTCAATATTTTGTATAACAAACTTTTGCTGCAATCATAGAAGCAAATCTTATAACTTCATTTTCTGCTTTGCAAACTAACTCAAACTCCTCAGTTGAGATTTCAATGGAGGTCATCCGTGGAGGTTAATAGGCAAATAGCACAGACATAATTTTATCTAAATATCAACATATCTTTAATGGTATGTTTAAGGTTGTCGTCCTTTGAAAAGATTAACCTCTCCCCCCCCATCTAGACTCTTTTGTCTGCTGTGTTCCTTAGTTTTCATTATGCTTTTGGTTCTCAAACCTCTGAAACCGTCAACTGGATTCACACAGAGATTGCATTACAAACAGGTGCACTCTATTTGATAATTAGGTGACTTCTGAAAGCACTTTGTTCCACTGTATTTATATCCTAAAAAAAGAAAGTTGGAGGAGGAAAAGTGTCTAAGATGTTGCATCACTGACTTAAATTGCTCTCATTGCATTTTTTAAAAGTGGACAAACAACAAGCCAAACCAACAAGACCCTCACCTCCCTCATCCCCAGTCTGTAATAGCTGTCTGACAGAGATAGATGGGATCCATTTCCGAATCAGTGCTCCATGTACGGAGAGGTGGCAGGCATAAGTGGGAATCCAAAATATCATGTGCAGATAGAGTAAAAATTCAAAAATCTTTCCCTTACTTGCAACACAAGATTTGTAAGTGCAAGTATTTTCTTCTAACAGACTAACAGAGGGGAAAAAATAAAATAAAATCGCGCTGCTTATCAAGCGGTTTGCCAAAAAACTGGGTCACACGGGGTCTGAACATCTGAGTCCCCTTCTTCCACTTTTTTTTTATTTTTTCGACTGGTTAAAAATGCAGGAATGGCATCAGCATGTAGAAAACCTCAAATTTCATTGTGATGTTTCCCCAATGTAGCACAGACAAGAAAGAAATTGATGAATATTTAAAGATGAGGTGAATGAAGTACAGAGAAGAACCTGTCAAGAATTTATTGGCCTCAAAACACAACCACTGCACATCCAATTTCTACAGTAAAAACAAAACAACAACAAAAACTATTAGGTTTAGGCTTAGACAGGCTGCTGTACCTTTACTGCCTCTCATGAGTTTGGAGCTCAGCTTTTGCCAGCAGCAGGGAAAATAAATGGAGCTTGCAGAAATCGATTCTCACAGTTTATAAATTGCACCCTCAATTTTTGCAATCCGTGTGTAGGGGTTTGTAAAAAGGGCCCAAGGATGTGTAAGCCACATCCTTCCCTATCTATCCATGTAACTCACTGTCACTGAGTATGTTTTTAATCTGGGGCTCCCACTCTGGATTTAGCTATGCTTGGCTGATTTTTTTGTTTTGATTTTTTTTTATTCTCTTATGTCTTGTTTGATATTTTTTCTTAATCTGACGTGCAGAGTACATTACAATTACTCGCATTACTTTTAAGTAATTTTGTGGTTTATTAAGATACTGAGCTGCTAATCAAATTCCTATTCCTTCAACAATGTGTCCTTTAGGGTTGGTTGGTTTAAATGATACAATGACATGGTTCAGTTTCTTTTTACAGAGACAATAGAGAAAAGAAAATCGCAGAACCTTCATCTAAAATGTATGTTCAAGCTATTTCTTCTTTATTTTTTGTAATATTTAGAAGTGAACTGCTTCTCAAAATCTGCATGAGGTCAGATTTGGGCTCTACCTTCACTATTACTGATATTTATTTTTCTTTTTCCTATTTAAAACCACATGTTGAATGTATTTAATTTAAATAATTCTTTGCAACCAATCTTCCCAGTTTTCAAAGTGGTCTAGACTTGAAAAACAGATGTTTAGACACAATAAAGTAGCAGCGTACTTCAGGATATGTACACAGCTAGTGAGCTAGAGCATGCATTCATTCAATTAGTTCAAGAAAAAAAAGTCAAAGTTAGAAAAATCAATTGAAATATGCCTTTAAGTAGAAATCAATTAGAAGATTATGGGCTACAGTTGGTATAAAACCCAAAAAACAGTTTTTTGGAAAATTATAAGATAATAAACAAGCAATCAAACAAGCAAAAAAAACAAGGACAGTTACTGTACAGCCTCCAAAATCATTACAAAGACTGCTTAATAAATAGTTGTTCAAAAGAGAGTCGTCAACACACTACATAAAGATGACGAGCCACAAAAAATCTACCTGTTAGAGAAGTTGACTGTTTCTATATCACTAGCAGTTAAAATATTAATGGAATTAATATTACAACATAAATAACCACAGCCTTAAGAGGATTGTCTTTCTTGGTTCCTGGTCTCCTAAGCCCTCTTAGATGAGATTACATTTTGCATCTCATTTTGAAATTAATTTGAAAGAGTTCATAGACCCCATGAATACTGAACATGTGCATCACGGTTACAGAAGCAACAGAAATACTACTAAAATGTTGAAGCCATTATCTAAAAATTATCTCACCTAAACTTATGCCACGCAATGCAGACGCTCTGTCTGTGCTGATGAAGATTCTCGCTTTTTTTTTTGCTCAATACGTGAAATGATGACAGTTTGACCTTCTGTCTGATCAACTCAGCTGATGATACTGAATGTTCAATGAGAGCATTGCCCATTGATTTTCAGTAATTCAGTTGAACATTAAAAATGAAAAAAAAAAATTAACTAATTAAATTAGGTGGCGTTGCCATGGCAAACACAATAAACTCTCTCCTGAAATCCCTGAGATATATATATATATATATATATATATATATATATATATATATATATATATATATATATATATATATATATATATATATATATATATATATATATATA
>NW_015112722.1:317801-329113 GCF_001443285.1 Poecilia latipinna
TTCGATTCCCGGCCCCGGTCTTTCTGCATGGAGTTTGCACGTTCTCCCTGAGCATGCGTGGGTTTTCTCCGGGTACTCCGGTTTCCTCCCACAGTCCAAAAAACATGACTGTTAGGTTAATTGGTCTGTCTAAATTGCCCCTAGGTGTGTGTGTGTGTGCGCATGGTTGTGTGTCTGTGTTGCCCTGCGACAGACTGGCGACCTGTCCAGGATGTACCCCGCCTCTCGCCCGGAACGTTAGCTGGAGAGGCACCAGCACCCCTCCCGACCCCACTGAGGGACAAGGGTGTTCAGAAAATGGATGGATATATATATATATAAAATAAATTATTTAAATCAAAATAGAAAGTGTTCTGTTTAGTTAAAATATATAATACAGGGTAGTCAAGGCACACAAAAACTACCTTGCCAGCGTTAGCTAAATTTAGCTTCTCAACAGAACTTTAAACGTGTCATAATTCAAAGCCATTAAACTGCAACTTACACAAATTATTGTTTGCAAATGAGCCTCAGAAACACTGTCTTGTCCCAGGCTATATATAAATTTGATTTACTGAAACACACCACAGCCTCCTCCCGCTCGTGTTCAGCGGAGCCTCAACTTCCTGCCCCACTGTGCCTTAATTGCAGGAGTGGAAACACCTGTGTGAACGCTGGATGTCCAGCTGCAGCCAATCTACAATCAAGCTCTAACAAAAGGCCCCTGCACTCCACTCAGCTTGCTGCCGAATCATAGCTGGAATTGACACTGTTCGTCTTGCTTCAGCAACACCTTGGATTTGCTGCTCTGCTGGCACTCTTAATATTAATCCCCGACCTTTTTTTGTTTGCAGTGTTTCTGCTCCACTGCCTCGGTTTTGCATGACCCAGGTTCTTCTCAGTTTTTCTCCATCCTTCAGACTGTGAATTAGACCCACGTCATCAGTAATTAATAAATGAGATACTTGATCTGTTAATACAAATTAAGTGCTAAATATGCCATGTATACAGCCTTGCAAACTATTAACGCCCTCCGAGCTTTTTCACATGTCACATTGCAGCCACAATCTCAAATGTGTTTTACTGGGATCCTTTTGTGGCAAACAACCAGAAAGTAGAGCAATATTGTGAAGTGAGACTTGAAGAATACATGGTTTTTGATAGCTTTTTTTTCCAAGTAGAAATGTGAAAAGGGTAGCATTCAGTCCGTTTTGACTAATGTTTTGTATAATTGCCTTTCACTGCAATTACAGCCTCAAGTCTTTTAAAGTGAATCTCTAAAAGCTTTGCACAAAGAGAATTTAAATTTTTCTCATTGAGCATTTCGGAACATGAGTTCTTGATGAACATGCTATGAATTAAAGTATGCCACTGTAGTCCTAGCTTCATGCTCAGTCATTGTGCCTGCTGGAAGGTAAACCTCTGCCCCAATCTGAAGCAGTTTCCATCCTGCACTGTCCTGCATACCGACGTACCATCACTCAATGAACTCTGACCATGTTCCCTGCCCTTCTCAAGACATGCATTTCCACAAAATGATGTTGCCACTACCATGTTCAACACTGGCAAAGGCGTGTTTAGGATTGTGTGCAGTGTTGGTCGTCTGTCACGCATAACACTTTGCATGCAGGCAAAAACAAGTTGACTTTGGTCTCATCTGACCAGATGTCCACGCGTCTGCTTTGTTTCCTGGGGCCTTTTATGGCTTTTATTCAATAATTGCTTTCTACTTCCAAACCGTCCCCAAAGGTCAGATTTGACACGCTATTTAAACTGTCAACTTCCACCAAATTTTCATTTAGGAGGGATTGAAGAGGTGATGCCGTCAGTGGGCTGGGATTCCTAAAATGTTTTATGCTAAACTGAACTTGACTCCTTTGTGTTATAGCCATGACTGAATTCAAACATTTCAATATTATTGGAATTATTATTTATTTGTTGAAAAAATTAAAAGAAATTATATAATTTTCTTTCCAGTCTATTGTATTGGGCTGCCGTAAAATCTTGATAAAACATGTTAAACTTGTCGGTTTTGATGTTATAACGTGTGGAAAAAGTTCAAGGTACATTAAATGTTTTCGCAAAGCTTTGTGGAGGAAAAAAAAAAAACATTCACATGAAAAGATTTGGGTTGTAATTTAAGCATTAAATCAATCAAAAAAAGAAAACTAGATTTTTCTGTTTGCACAAGCTTCAAACTTGAAATAAAAAAACAATTCACTGAAGCAAATCTAAGCAAATAACATGTTTGGACATTTGCTTACTTTTTTGAAAAGATGTTGAATACATGAAAAATGTTAGGAAAGTTTTCGAGCGAATGAGTGTTCCCTCATTACTGGGTGAGAATCGATCAGTCCGACATGAAAGATGTGAAGAAGCTGAGTCACTTCATTCACCAGAAAAGCTTTCACTCTCCCTTTTGTGTGTCCTCACACAAATTCAGAGATTCTTTCATTGGGTTTTTTTTTTTTTCCTTTTCCGTGGGATTAAGGTCAAGTCTTTGACAACTACAGCTCACCACATTGACAATATTTTCCTTTGATAACGCTTTGATAAAATGTCTTGCTTCGTTTTACAGACCAAATTTATTTGAAGCTAGAGATAATGATGAGTCACTTTGGCCCCCGATGCAGCGAGAGATAGCCTGAACAATGCCCCTTTCACAATGACGTACCAAATAGTTGCAGAGACTCTGTGTCTACGACCCAAAAGTTTCATTTTGTGCTCATCATTCATTCAGAACACATTTTTCAGCAACTTTCCACCTCGTTCGTGCCGTTTTCAGTAAACTGCTGCAGGCAGCAAAGATCTTTTCTGAGAGGTGGAGCTTTCTCCTTCTGGTTCTGCCAATGCACCATCATTACTGAGCCTTGCTCAAACAGTGGACTCATAAACACCATAGTTGGTTAATGTTAGAAAGACTTTGGATAACATTGAAATTACCCTGTGTATTAATCAAATTGCATGGTATTGCAAAAGAATGGCCTTTGTTTTGTTCCACAGTTCCTTTAAAAAAGCTTTTGTAACGACACATTACGCAGACATAAACTGATAAGATTAAGATTAAGATCAAACACTAATAAGGAATTGTATAAAAAAATGAAACCTGACTTAACTTGTAGGCTCATACTTATAAAAGGAAGAGCCTTTAAAAGTTTTCACATTGCTCACATTATAACAGTAAGATGAAACATCTTTTATGTAGAGTTTGTGGAATCACATCAAAGTAGTGGATGATAACAAAGTGGATTGAATGGAAATAATAGTGTTTTCAAATTGTTTGTGTGAAAATATTCAGCCCCCACCATTTTGCTTTGAGTCACCTTAAAATGTAGAGAAATCAGTTGCCTTCAGAATTTCTCTAATTGGTAAACAGACAAATCTAAATATATATCTATTAGTTGTGTAAAGGCTTGTTAAAGAACATTAGTGAACAAAACATCATGAAGACCAAGACGAGGTCAGACATAAGGTTTTGAAGAAGCTTAAAGCAAAAAATATCCCGCGATTTGAACATCTCAAAGAGCATTGTTCAGCCTCTTATCTGAAAACGTAAAGTGTGGCTCAACGTAAAAAGTGTCTGTCCACCTAAACTGACAGAAAAGGCAATGAGAGCAATTATTCAGAGAAGCAGCCAAGAGGACCATGGTTCACTCCATAAATGTGGACTTCACATAAATGTGGCAAGATGAAAATCACGGTTGAAAAGAAGCCCCAAGCCCTCCTGTGTTCAATTTCATACAAGCCATATAGGGCACAGAGCAGCAGAAAACTAACACTGTAAAACACAACATCCCCATCACGGTGTCAGCATCGTGATTTTACAATTCATTTCATTTCTTTTGCAAGCACAGGTAAGTTTGCATAGGAGGATGTTTGGAGCTAAATAAAGGGCAATGCTGTATGAAAACTTGCCGGAGGCTGCAAAAAGAATCGAGACTTGGGCAAAGGCTCACCTTCAAACCTAACATACAACCAGATATGTAATACGAGAGTCTATTTAAAAGCCTGTTTCATTTTATAAAACGATTGAAAGTCTTTAGTAACACTTACAAATAATGCTCTTCTGAGATACCCTTCGATGAATCTGACATAATTTTCAAAGAAATGGGAAAATGATTTGTTTATGGAGAGGAAATCACACAACAGACATGCAGCTCCAATAGCAGCAAACATGTTTCAACAAACCTATTTCTTCCTGGTGCAAGTACAAATTTTATAGTACTTTCACATAAAATCCCAATTAAATACACTAACGTTTGTGGGTGCAGCATGACAAAATGTGAACACATTTAAAGGGTGTGGATACTTTTCCGAGGCCCTGTACTTCCGCTCTTAAAATGGAGCTGTTGCAGTAGACAAGTCGTACATTCTCAGGCGCTGAGAAGCATCATTCAGGATGAGCTGTGGAAGGAGAGCGCTCGTTCCCTGATGCCAATACAGCCACTTTACTACGGTAGAGGTCGTAGCTTAACTCAACCGTCCAAGGATAAGGTGACATGGGATGGGGCACATGATTTGTTCGCGCCCACAGAGGAGAGAGTGATTATCACATTTCTTGCAGAAACGGTCTTAGAAAAGCTAACCAGGCACCCTGTGGTCACAACAACACAATCTGTCTTTTTCACCCTACAGATGATGGTGTTTACTTTGGCAGCTTTTGTGATATTTAGTGTTTAACTTGATATGTTTTCCATCACTCTCTTTTTCAATCCAAAATGAAGTCATGTTAAAAAAAAAAAAAAAATCCTGGAAAGCATAACACACCTGGAAGTTAAAACTCATGACTGACCCCAATTAAGGTTCTTGCCTAACTAAATTTACTGTCCACAGGAGGTGATCAAATTTGATTTGTCAGTCTTTTCTCACTGAGTGTGTGTCCCTGAAGTTGACGTGCGGCTGGATTTTTGTGAAAACCAATTACTTTCTCAGGATGAGGACCAAACTTCGTCCGGTGGGGTGCCTGTTTAGTAAGCATAATCACACTTTAAACCAGATGATTATCAGACCACATGCCGTTAAGTCCATCCTTAAGCAACACAATTAGTCGCTTCATGGGTGCCTGTGTAATATAAACATGACTGTAATACAGTTCGTCTTCAGAGTGCAGTCTTTCTTTGAAATATAGATGCTTGAGGCTTGTGTTTGCCTGAACACGAACCAGCGTTGCCAAGCAGCAAATAACATGACTTGAGGTGCTGAGGAAATTAACAATTAACTGGTAAATAAAGATTAATTAGGACAAATAGCCGTTTTCTATTTAACCTTTACTTCTCCGGAGCTCTCACAGTTGATTAGTCATCGCCAATTAGGACCAAGACGTCACCGAAGCCAGTAAATCATTAAGTAATTATTTAGCAAATTAAGAGATAAGATTAATCAAGAAAATGAGGAGCCTCAAAATGTATTCATGCATATAGGAAAACGAATTATAGTAATGTGGAAACTATGAAACCAGGCCAACTAAAACAAAAAAAAAGCATGGCATCTGAACCAAAAAGGTTGGGTAATCACAGTTCATTCATAATTTAAGATACATTGTCAGGTTGAGCTGAATAGCATTTTTCACTTGATAAGTAACATAATTTAAAATCTGCACTTTGTTTCTACTTAGAATATGCTACTTTCATATCAAATTTGTTTTATTATTAGAAACCTTTCAAAGTGACGGCAGACATTTGAAAGCGGACAAATGCTTCCTCTTGCCGCTCCACAGCAATGCTTGGGCTCATAAATACGGCAGTAGGTTTGCTGCAGCACATTTGCCAGGCCAGGTACCCACCTCCAGGTATACGGCCCAGGGCATGACCAGCGACGCCACCAGCAGGTCGGCCACAGCCAAGCTGACCACCAGGTAGTTTGTGGTCGTCTGGAGCGAGCGCTCTCTCAACACGGCCAGACACACCAACACGTTCCCAAACACGATGGCCAGGATGAGCAGGGAGTACAGCATGGCGTAGTAGTTGCGCTCCTCCTCATCCCTCCCGGACGCATCCGACTCGTTCTTCTCGTCCCATCCGAGGCGGTCCGACTCGTTCCAGAGCCGCTCTGCGCTGCTAAACATCACCATGGGTTTTTCCCGGTGACATGGGAGGTGAGATATTTGGCAAACCTGTCCAGGCAAATAAAAGGAGCATTGTTCAGTGCCCGCCCAATTGTCAGAAAACATTTTCTTGTCTGGATTCCCATGCAAACACGGACAATATATTTCATATAACAGCTCATTAGTCAGATAAGTACAGCATAATTGTCCTCTGATGCTGAGAGCACAGAACAAAGAACCTTCTGGGAAAACGGCCTCTTAGCAACAGCAGTCAGATGAACTGATAAATAAAACGCAACGGTTGAAATCCCAGCTGAAATGCTATTTTCTGTGCATCACTTCTGTTTCCATGCAACATTGTTTCAGTTTTCCTGCTCAATGAGGAATGGAGGCAATACTGTCAGCCTTTGTGCCTCCCATAGGTACACTTACCTAAATAAAGACACAGCAGGAAAAAAAAAAGTCTTGCATATGAAACCATTTTTTCTCTCCTTGTAGTTCATATGTTGTGTAGTAAAACTATTAAACCAGAGATTTGTTTTAATGTGGGTCTAGCAGCATGCTCTAGAGCAGTGTCTGAGGTTAGCACATCATGAGTCCAAACGGCATCTCTGAGATGTCCAGTTGGCTCCAGTCCCACGTTCTCCTCCTCTTCCCTCTCATTACTCTCGAAACCTCCCAGCATGGCCTCAAGCCAAATGTCAGACTATCAGACTAGCAGTGGTGCTCGCACCTGTGCCTGCTTCCCAAACTGTGACTTGGTAAGATTTTCCCACCTCGCCCTGCAAAAGTTCTCCAAATCCACCATCTCTCATCTTATATCTCATACATCTCTCATCCACAGCTTTCTTCAGATAATCCCACAAATATTCTGTCAGAGTTGGTTTAGAACGTTAATTCAGCCATTCCGAAACTGTGAATTTCTTCAAATTAAGTCAATCTTTTGACATTTTTGGATAAATGCTTGGACTTCTAGCCCAGTAAGAACCAGTCCATTGTACTACGCTATTTGCTTCACACAGAGGGTCTGGGCTCGTGATTTTGAGAAACGATTTCTTCCTGGAGTCGTGGACAGTGTTGAGGTTTTAAATTTTAGCCAATTGCTAACGTTTGCCCATGATTTATGTAATGTGCCAGTTCGTATACTGGGAATGGCCTTCACTGTAAAAAAAAAAAAAAAAAAAACATCCTCCACTGCAAGAGAGAAGTTCTGAGCTGAGTTATTCGGCTGTTAATGTTAATTCAATATTTGGAAGCTTGGACAACACAGACTGAATGGCTTCACTCACTTCCTCTGCTGCCAATCGCTTAACCTACATAAAGACTAAAATTCTAAAACGGCACAGAAAATCAACATCATCATTCACAACTTCTCCTTTTGTTCGCTGATTGACCTGGTAATAAATCTACTGGAGACAATCAAAGTCGAGGAGAGAAAGCCTGTGCTGGAAGGAGGAGTGTTTTTTTTGGTTTTTTGTCCAAGTGGAATTGAACAGGAAGGCAATGTCCAGGCTATTGAACTGCTACAGCACTTTAATAAATTAACCCTCTCTTTACTGTCAGCTTTCTACCTGATACCTGAACGTTTTGGGTAAAAACTGATATTTAGAACTGTACCTTGTTTCATCCACTTTGAAAATGAGCTTAGTTTAATGTACTAAAATCTACTGAAACATAAACCCTCATTATGATACAGCCATCACTGTGTTCCACTGAGAGTAAGGTGTTCTGGTGATGCTTGCTGCTGCTGTTGCACAAATTTATCTTATGTAATTGTGATGCAAATGTTCAAGATTGGTTTCATGAGACCATGATACGTTCTCCTACAAAGCATTCATAATTTTTTGCCAGGCCTGAATGTCCCTTTAAATGAAAGGGCGTCCATTTAAATGAAAGCTCTACTCCCTAGTCCACACAGAGATTTACATGGAAGAGGAAAACAGGAGATTGTTACACACGGAGCACAACCTGCACTAATTTCTGCAGCATGTAATTTTGCCGCCACAGTACTTATATGTATATGTATGTTGCTGTGGATATTTTTGTATCCTTCTCCTGACTGACACCTTTGTGCATCATCATGATCTTATCTATAGGTTTTTATATGGAAGAGTAAAGCTCTCTCTCTCTCTCTCTCTCTCTCTATATATATATATATATATATATATATATAATATATATCTACTGTAGGTACTAAACAAGCAGATCCATCTTATCCATCATCTCTCTCCCTGAACTGCAGAGAGAGAGTGAAAGAGAGAGAGAGGTCGGATTTAGACCTGGATGGCACCCAGGTTTTTGAAGATTTCCTCGGTCTATTATTCCAGTCAGTTCCTGAATGGATCTAGTATCACACTGATGCCTACTGAAGAAGCCGAGGAAGATTAAGACACACTGAGGCAGATCAGCTTCAAATATCCTAATTGGAGTGCATTGGTGAATTTATCACATAAAATGATGTTTGACAGCTACACAAAATGGCAATCACAAATCATTTTAGTGAAAATGCATGGAATGTAAGCTCATGAACAAACATACATTTTTAATTTGAAAGCAGTAAAAAGATTTATTTACCCTCGAAAATGACGCTCATCTTTACCCTTTGGTTCATAAAACAATCTGCAGCCCCACTGACAAACCTTTCAGTTCATAGCTGATTTGCTCTGAATTCTGCAAGAGGATTAGGTTAATTTTATTTTATAAAAGTTATTCATTTGCAATCAAAACCTCGCTGACATAATCTGCTTGTTCCGGGTTAAATGTATGTGAGATTGATCAAATCTTAATTTGCAAGCGCCATAATAAACTTTTGAGATTGGAGCGCCTAATCGGGACTTGGAATCTGACTTTGGTAAAAGGCTGAAGTCAAATAAATCAGCGATAATTATTTGTTCGTATGGTTGAGTAGCAAAGCCAGCTTGAGACACAAAACGGCGAGGAATATAGCTTAAACGTTTTTTTAGAGCTTCATGACGCGGTAATTGGTGCGTTTTCCTCCCACGCAAACAAAAAGTGCACACACATTTCCATACCTGTTACCGTTTCCCAGTGGAGGATTCATCAGATGCCATCGTGGAGCCGCTTTATCCGCGCTGAAATAAAAGTTGTCCGGTCACAGCTTCCAGCTCCAGCGGGAGGAGCGCTCCGTGCCATTGCGCGCAGGGTGGATGATGTAAATGAAAGGAGCTCTGTGAGAAACCAAGCTGGTTACTTCATCTCGACCGAAATCTCCGCGCTTCTGAAGCAGCCGTTCACACGCTTTTTGCTCCTTTTTTTTTTTTTGTAGGCGCGCAAATGGAGTAGCAGGCGCAGATATTATGTGCAAGTAAATGAACAGTTTTTACTGAAATAAAAAAGAAAAACTAATTTATTGTCTCGCTCAAGATTAGTAGCCTTCGTGACCCTCAGCCTGCCTGGGTCGTACTTTTCTGGAAGAGGCGTTCAAACGAAAACAGTCTAATGTTGGCCTCATTAAATAAGCAAATGAGAGGTCCAGTCAGACGGGGCGCAAATCAGGTCAGCCTGGGAACGCGGGGGAAAATGCTGAGACTTTCGCACCTTTTTTTCCACCAGGGACGCTTCCAAAATGTTTTGTGAGGGGGTGGTGGATTGGGAGTAATACCGCTAGGGTGGCTGCTGATAGTCTTGTCAATTAATTAAAATATTATTCAAAAGTTTATCTACTTCAGTAACTAATTTCATTAAGTGAAACCTCAATTATGTAGATATAATTGTACCGATGTTTCAAGTCTTTATCTCATGACGGCACACCATTTAAGATGAAAATAATACAATTAATTTAAAAAAAAAAGTATTTGGAAAGTATGCAAGGTTATTCTGAAAAGTTGCTCCTGACTAATATGGCAAATGGCTCTCACCAAGACACACATTCTCAGAGAAAACAGCTGAAATTGTTTACAAAAGAAAAACTTTTGGAACCTAGATCGGTTAGTAAAATTTATGACGCAGTTTGTGCAATTCTGACCTTTCGGTAGCTGCAGAAATTCAAAATCAACCAAAATGTCACTCTCTTTGGTGTCAATGTTTAAGTGTTTGAAATATTGTCAGAAGAAGCAGAGAGATATTTATGGGGCACTGATAAGCTTTGGGTGCTACAGCAAAACAAAAACAGACAAAAAAAAAAGTGAATTTCTGGATTGTTTTTTTTTTTTTTTTTTTACTCAAAATTGTAGAAATGACATTACTTAAAATGTAGGTTATCATTTAGAGCTTTTTTGCAATATTTTAAAACAACCTATTTGTAAGTTTGTGTTTTCACCTATCTCTCATAATGCTGACGGTTACATCAGTATATTATTACGATAAACTTAAAACACTGTTACCTCATTTTTGACTTCATTGATTATCCTTAAAATGCTGCACAACACACAATATTTATATTTAACTTCTCACATGCAAATTTGTCACAAAGAAAACATTTGCATGTATTTTGTATATCTAACTGATTATACATATATTTGAGTCCAATTTTAGCTAATCACTGACACAATAAAATACACCTTATATTGTTTATGTCTTGATTGAACAGTGGCACATTTGGATCTCCATACTTCAGTAGTTTCTGACTAAGCATGAGGACAATCTGAAACAAACCAGATTAAAGATGTTATTAGAAAGTGTTACTTTCCTTTCCAAGACCAAATTTCTCATTGCACAATTTCAGTCTTTCAAGCACTTTTTCAGCCCTTAACAGCCTCAAGTTTTCAGTTTTAGTCAACAAGAGAAAGTCAAGGTCTAAATTTCACTACAAAGGAAGAATGAAGTGCATTTTTTTTTTTTCAAAACAAAGCACAGAGCAGCAGGAAGTTGATGGACTGTAACAGCAGTAGCTGGCAACTACGTCCAACAGATCATTTTTCACCTCAAGCTGCCCACGAGTTTGTGATTTAACTAATGTAAAAGTGTCCAAATGTCCTTGATGCTCAAAGGAAACATGACCCATCCTTCTGCTCTTCAACAGCAAATTTCCTACATGCTTTGTGGCAAGTTGGAAAGAATCCTAATGTGTGCTGTAACTGAGGGGAATATGAATCTTAAAGTGGTGGTGTTTGAGACCCATGCAGCATGCTTAAATTGGACTTAACACTGGAAACGGGTGTCCAGTAAACTCTGACTCCATCAGTCCTACCTTCCTGGTACATCATGCAACATTCAGTAGATCGATCCCAGTCTCTCCCATTAGTGGGAGTCGGTGGAAGTGTGCAACTTGTCCTAAACTTGCTATTCTCTTGATGAGTTGAACATTTAAAACAGGAGCAAAAAAAAAAAA
>NW_015112722.1:333276-368470 GCF_001443285.1 Poecilia latipinna
ATATAAAATTCTTAATAAAGAATTTTGTGAAAGTTATAAAAACATGTTGCTTGAAGGTTATGCAAAGAGTCGACAGGTTCCTAGTTGGATTAATATTTGCAGAGTTTGATCAAAACATTAACATTTTCAGTTTGCCAACATAAAATTCTTTATTTGTGGCTTTGTTTTTAGGCAAAATTGTGAGTGAGTCAAATCCCTTGGACAATAAAGTCAACCTATTGTCGTCCCAAACATTCAAACCAAAACCCAGAACTTAATTTTAAGAGTTATGTGACAATTAAAAACCTGCCAATCTTCTCTTATGATGCTACTTTATTTATAAAGCAGTTTGACAGTATAGCAGCTTACCAAAAAGCTGTCCAAAAAAATGTAAGAAAACAGCTTTATGTTACAATACAGGATTTAAACCGTAAAGGAATGCCTGAACACAGAGGCCCGAAAGGGGGGAAACTGCATTTTGGTCCTTTAATTCACGCAGAACAACAGAGCATCATTTTATTTAATTCTGTCTGACCACTCTTCTCAGGATAGACTCAATCTAAATTATCCTCATAAGATCAGAAGCAGTAAAGATAATAAAAAAACAACACCTTCAGTCTCAAAATCTTTGAGACTCAGTAATGTGTTGGTCAGAACCTCATTGGGCATATTTAGGACATAGTATGTGGTTCATAGGCATTCAATAGCCAAACAAAACACATTTGGAGCTCAGTAAGAGGGTGGATAATTTTGCAGATCTGGCAAAAATGATAATTTTGCATTATTTAAGTAGACTTGAGCACCTATTTAATTAAATGATACTAAATTTTCAATTATCTTTTTGTGTTTTTTGTAAGTGAGCAGCTCCAGTACGACTTGAGAAAAACAATACCCCTGAAATCACATTCACTGCTTTTGTTACAGCCACCGTTATTCAGCTATAATGTTAGCTGCATTCCAGAGAAGTCTGCCTCCATTCCAATTCAGTGTGTAAGGCTTCTGCAACTTATGATTCAAGGAAAGATTTGATTGGTTCTTCTATGTATCAGTTCTGAAGCAGAACTGTCAGGCACATGCCCGTGTTACAAGACAAGAAACTCTGTGGTCTGACGTTGTCCTGCTCAGACCACCACATAGATCTCAAAGGAGAAAATATGACTTCAATACACGAAGGTGTGAATTATCTCCATTTGCTTTACATTTTACTTCCAAGGGGGTATACTATCTTGTAATCTTTGGAAATTATGTTGATTAAAAGTTCTCTAGGCTTTCTGAAGGTCTTTTAAGGTTTTCATTTGAACGTTGGCTGCTTTTTTACTGTTTTCTATTACTCATTTCCACTACTGCATCCAACTACATTTGTCAGTGACCATTTGTCAGTGTCAGTGAATCATTTAGCTATAAAATACTTGTAAGATCAAGCAATGGTTCAGTGCTTTCTCAATAAACACCTTAGTGAAGCACCAACTTTAACGAACAAAGACTTTAGGCTTGTTCTCCGTTTTCTTTCTGTTGAATCTACAAAGATACCACAATTTGACAGTGATGCAAATAGTACTGTATTCTAGCTGAAAACCTACATTAAAGTAAATGAAGGATTCTGCTTTGTTTTTTCAGATCTTTACTGGATTTTCATTCTGATGTCAGGATGACTCTTAGGCCAGGCATCTTGTCTGTTCACTTTCCTACATGTTTTAGTTTTACACACTAAAATATGCTGTGGTGTTTGGGTACATAAACTGAATTTAAACTGGGTATAAAAGCAAGCAAACTGTAAAGAAAAACTGTAATAGGCCTTTAGATTTCTTGATTTTGACTTATTTATAAGACTGTAAAAAAGTCTGACTCCTTGGAAGACAACATATATGAACACTTTTCAAAGTCCTGTAGATCATTCTCAGATCCTTAACATCCCTAAAACTATTTCACATTTTGTCACACTACATCAGTATATTTTATTAGGCTTTTATGCGATAGACAAATTAGGGCATAATGTTGAAGAGGAAGGAGACTGAAACATGGTTTTCCAAATATTGTATTAATATAAACCTAAAAAGTGTGATGTGCATTTGTGTCGAGCTCAGACAGTCAGAGTCAAATTTTAAATTCAGGCTTGTTGTCCCAATTCGCTTCCAATTGATTTCCCTATCAACTCTAAGCATTCCCACAGCATGATGCTCCCACCACCATTTCATTGCTGAGGTAGTGCACTCAGGTTTGCTCCGTGTGGCTCACTGGGCCTTCCCTGCTCAGCCCGTCAGTTAAAGCAGACTTTCATATCACGCCTTCCCTTTTCAGATGATTGATTGTACACCACTATCTCTTCGACCCGTCTGCCGTATTCATTGGGCTTCATGTTTTTCTGATATTTTGGATAAACCTGAAAGTCCTTCATTCAACAGCTGTGCTTGTCCTGAGATTAAATTACATATCGGCTGACCCACTTATGTGGTTTGCAAAAACAATATCATTTTCCTTCCGCTACACATGTACTGTCCCTTTAGCATTACTGACACAATGGATACCATCCACAATGAAATTTTGACTCATTTGACCATCAATCACATATAGACTCTTTCTGCCCACCTGTAGAGCACTTATGCCTTTACACTTGAGATGATGATATATGGATTTGTTCTCGTTTGATCCAGTTTCAGGTGACATTTCCAGGACTTTGTGCTAAAATATGATGATTGACAGTGGTTTTCTGAAGTACCCCTGATCCCACGTGGCTGATCTAAAATCAAACGATTTCTAATGCACTGCCACTGAGGGCTGAAAGGTCAACTTCCATTATGCTGTGGCTATCAAATCATTTGTGTATTGAACTTTGGACAGCCCTGAATTTTTTCCACTGCAATAGGCGCAAAAGATAACGGATCAAACTTGCACTTCAAGAAATTATTCTCCTACATAAGTTTGGCATAGTAAGACAAGACAGCTGAAATGGAACATGCTTACAATAAACTCCTGTAAGATTCCCTCAAAGCAAAAGTCTAGAAAGAGACATTTTTTACTTAAAACCTTTTATTAACATGAAACATGTTCAAATTTAACACACCTCCAATGATTTCATTTTGAATAAAAAGGACACGTGCTGTATGTACTCAAGTTTAATGCATATTTTAATAAAATTCAGTAACTTTAAAATAAGAAGCATGTAAAGCTAACTTTCAACAGCCTAAACACTGCTGCCAAAGTGATCAATGATGACATTCTGCTTCATGATTTTATACATTTTAAAAACATAATCTCACAGGAAGTAGATTTTAGTATGATTTCAATTTCCTTCTTGTTCGACCCATGCAGCGTACCCTCCTTTCAGGTGTCTTGCTCTGAGAAAAAGACGCATGCAATAAAAAGATCATCTTTTTCCCTGCTCTTCCTGTAAGTGAACAACAAGTTTGTCAAGGTTCTTGCAAACAGAAACCTGCCTGTTTTTACCTGTGAAATCCCATCTGACGGGCAATGCCCAGGGCCTCGCCACTCCTAACGCCAGTTCTGCAGTTAAACACTATATTATCGTCATCTTTTCCAGGAGCCTTCACTTCAAACTTCTGCTTAAAGCTCTCAGGAGGCAGCTTCAGAGACTCCTCCACGATACCCACTTGTAATGTCACACAGAAAGAAAAAAACAAAACAAAAAAGAAAAGTAAATGTAAATTTCCAGATGAACAGCTCTAAACTAGACTGTACATGTACTGTGACCTACATGGGAGGTTGACTGCTTGAGGAATGTGGCCATCCTGGTATTCATCCGGATTCCTCACATCGAAAAGCTGAACGTTACGGTTTGACAGCATGGCCTTCAGCTGTGAGGGGGTCACCAGTGACGCTTCTACAAAGAAATGGGTGAAGGGAGTAAATAGAAAAATGCAGACGGTGGAACAAAGCATGCTTGTAGTTGTCGTGCTTGATGGAGTTCCATATAAACGAAGCATCTCCCCGTCCGCTCTATCCTGCTGAATTCAAGAACACTTTATTTAAAAGGAGGTGCTGGCAAAAGGAAATGCTGGCCGCTGCAGACCAGTAACATCCCATTATGGCTAACTTACTAGCATCACAATGTTCCCTTGCTAACTTACTAGCATCAAAATGTTCCCTTGCTAACTTACAAGCATCAAAATGTTTCCTTTCAAGGAGATGGACCACAGTTTGTGGTCCATCTCTGTTATTTAGACATAAAAATGTTTTAATGTCATAGAAATAAACACAACAAATACACTGGTCATGTATGCATTTGAAGTCCCTAGAGTAGATTACAATGTATTATCTGGACTTTTAACCTCTAAAAAATGTCAGTATAAAGGATAAAAGTCCCTTCAAAAGCAACATGGAGAGTTAATTTGTTCCCACTTATCTCATATACTCAAACCATATTATGTACCAGAGCCTGGGTGTGTCTTTGACTGGCAGAAAAATAGATTAGAATCAACGTTGCTGTTTTCTGCTTGATAAAAACTAAAGGCAAGTTCTATCCTTAAACCCATATTTGCAAACTCGTACATTAGAACAGTGTTTCTCAATTCTGGTCCTCAGGGACCATCTACTGCTTTAGGAGTTTGAGTTTTCCTTCTACCTGCCACACACTAGAGTTGAATGGGCGGGTGATTAACAGACCTCTGGAGCACTTGATGGCTGCAGGAGGTCATGCAATCATTTGAATCAGGTATTCTTGTATCTAAAATATGCAAGGTAGTGTTCCAGAAATGAGAAACATGGAAATCATACTGGAAAGCAAAAACCATGTCTTTTTTTTTTGCAAGATGTTAACACAAAAGAATGGAAAAAGTATCAAATAGACACAAAAGCATGGATAAAATGTTATTTCATGCCAGAAATGACATAAAAGAATGCCGAAGGGACACAACTTGCTACATTTAGTTCAAAAAGCAGGTGAAATGCAAACTACACGCCCTGTCTAAAGGTCATGAAATTTAGATAAACAGTAGCTGTTACAGAAAAACAAACTTAAGGTAAAACATATCAAGGAGCCCAAGTGGATTTTGCATGATGTATATTATTTTTGTCATTGTCAAAATAGTTTAGTGTACAAGCGGACTTGAACGCACCATGGGAGTGAACAACCGTGAAACGCTAAACCAGATACTACACTGGTGTCGAAACGCACCACTTATTCAGTTTTACTGTAACTCATGATTCAACAGCCCCGGCTGCATTACAGTAAGTTATCTGAACCATTGTTTCTCCAAGTTAATCAAAACTGTCGGAATCCTAAAATGAAGGACGAACCAGTTTACGTGTCTTGAAGGACAAAGTACATGCCATGAAATAAATTATCAGCCTTCAAACCAGGTAGTCAGGTGTGAAGTGTTATTGTCACACTTGTGTATGAAGGCCGTATACAGATGGGCTTAGAGGTGACTCCTGAAGGACAGAGTCGAGTGAAGTGAAGGAACATTTCTGTTTGTGAAATTACCGTCGTCGTGTCCGCATGTTGGGCTGGGGGTCGTGAAAGTCCGGATAAATGAAGCTACAGTCGGGTAAGACCTTCGGTTGACTTCAGTGACAGCCTGACAGAAACCTCGCGACAACAGGAGGGACAACATGGTGAGAGAAGGGACGCTGTACAGACTGCTGTGCAACACAATCATCACCTAAATAGTTACTGAAAGAACCACTATTGTAAACAAGCTCTTCTTCTTTGTTTAGTCGATACTAAGCTGCAACACTGCCCCTTCTGGTTGATTACCGACTTGCACAGGGGTCTGGAACCTGGTGCTCCGGAGCCGCAAGTGGCTCTCTACCTTCCACGATGGCTCTTAAAAACTTTGGCTAAAAGCGACAAAGAATCCACTTATGATTTTCTTTAAATATAATTATAAATGCATGTTTTACCAGTGGAATAGAATGACACTAAAAGCACAGTACTATTTTTATTATTTTGTTTGTCTTCTCAGAAGGTTTGAAAAATAGGGGCTTTATTTACATTAGTTTTCATAAACAGCAATATTCCAGAGAAAAAGTTATCCATTTTCATTTTGTAAAGGTTTTCTATTTTTCTTTATTTAGGATATAGAGAAGTAAGAGGTTAGTTCTTAAGAAAGACCAAAAAAAAGTTATATCTCCAAAAATCATAAGTTCTTTTTTTTTCAAAAGAATATGTAATTATTATCATTAAGCTAGTTTTACTTAGCTAAATTGAGGAGAGATGGAACAGAAAAAAACAGAAGTTGAGATGAGGAGTAAAATAAACGGGACTGCTGTTTGAAATGTCTCGATGTTTGCATGCGTGGTCAGTAATATCTGGAGCATCCTCTGGGTGAGATCTGCAGGAAATTCTACTTTGTTCAGGGACTACATTGCAGCTGAAACACATTTGCTGAATTCAAACAGGAGCAATAGTTGAAATCTGCAGGGATTGGTCTGACGATACTGCATAAAATTCAAACAAACCACAAGCAAATTCCTTTCAGTAATAATCAGTTCCTATTGAGACTCATAGTCGTTAAAAGCCTGACTACATCAATCTCTCTTTTTTTGTTTTGTTTTTGTATTTTTGTACCAAGTGTGTCGTATTCCCATTGACTTTAAAATTAAACACTTCAGTTATTTAATCTTTTCTCTATTATATAAGTGTTTACAACCCAGATGAATGTAATGATTGTCTCTGATTGCTTTATTACTTTAAAGCTCCCAGTAAGCCTTGAATAGTTGGACATCAGCTTTACTGAGCCACAGTGGCATATTTTCCCAACTCAGATTATAGCTCACCCACTTGTGCTGTTTTTATAGCCTCCAGGGATGTCCTAAGCACTCAACTGCGCAACACATTCTCAAGATCTTGTCTTGCTGGAATTAGCGCCACATTTCTATATTTAAGCAATGGGACATCGGCTCAATATTGTTGGCCACTAAGCATCTCATTAAACTAATTCGATGTTCTTCTCTACATTGAGTTTCATATACTTTTTTTGACAGTCTGGAGTAAAAAAAAAAGTGCTATAAAGCAGAGAAACACACTGCACACTCCTTAGCTTCCACAATACAATACGTCATTTATAGTCATATATTTGTGCAAAACCATCATCACCTTTTCATTTGATGTGTGACTTCTGATCATGCATTATTTTTCTAAAAATGAAGCTGGCTGTGCAAATATACAGTTAAATGCTTAGCTACAATATATTAGAAGATAACTTTTTTTTTTCTCTCACTGCGTCTACAGTTACTCTACTGAATCCTCAGACAATTGAGTGATATTAGTATTGCATGTAGTGTAAGAAACCTGGCACATCTTTTTTAAAAAAACAATGGTTTCATAATCTTCATTTCAGCTGGACATCCTCCCAGAGGAGTTGCTTCCTTCCATTTTCAAAGGCATTTCCTTTTTGATTAGCAGCTATCCTCATGGTTAATCCTTTTACTTGCTGTCATTAAATTCATTAATCTCTTTGGGCGGCTTCCAGTCTTCAAAATTATAGCAGTTAGGGAACGCGCAGCTCTCTAGTGATCTGCCAACACCTCTGGACGGAAGCATATTGCATGCAGCTCCACGTTTCATCCCCCGACGGAAGTTATGGACCATCCGACGGGAGAACAAGGAATCTGGTGAAGCATCACTATAAAGGCCAAGCACTGTCTTGTTCAATGTTTGTTAAAGCATCCTATCAGTGACCCTGGAGATTCTCATTCACATGAGCTGCTGCAATAAAGCTGTAAAGTATGCTTATGCAGATATCTTTTATTTCCCACACACAATCATTTTCAGTTGCACGTTATATCACAGCCAGTTGCAAAAGCAGATGAAAAAAAAAAAAAAACTTGCAGCATAATGGATTTTCTGCTGTGCACAACATTCAGCCTCAGCTGATAGTAAGGCACCATGGGCCAGCATTTAATCGGACACCTCAGGCAGTCACAAAATAAATCTGAGGGCTTTAAAGATAATTTGCAATAAAACTCTACATCAGAGCTGTTAATGTGCAACGAGGGGTTCTCCAGAGAGGCTTCAAGCTGCTTCAGTGCCGCCTCGCAAGTGAAAGATATAATAGTTATCAAACAGAATAACAGAGACTATGTTTAATCTATTTATTTAAGCTAGCAATATGGAGTTGTCTTGGCTCACTTGCTAAATGTGTTTGGGTAATCACAATCCCTCTAGCATGGACAAATGTAGCAGAAGTAAGCAAAAATGTTAGTTGAGTTTGATCTTTTTGTCCTTTCAAACAAATTTGGAGGGCTGTACAAAAGCATTCACACCCCCATGACTTTTTCCACATATTGCGATTTTGTTTTTTATTTTTTTATTTTTTTATTTGGTGTCATAACCCTGGATTGATTTGCAAAGAAAGGAAACATGTTATGTGGCTCTCAATCAAAATTCCAGACTGGAACAAATTTAAGGAGTAGAGAAAATTTGGATTTAAGTCTGAACGTTGATATATTCAGGAAGAGGTGTATCCTCTCACCTGAGCTTTGTATCTGTGCAGCTCCTCCATATTTACCTTGGGTCCCTTGGCTCCATCTCTGATGACAATTAACAATTAACCTATTTTTATTGAAGTTTTATTTCACAGACCAACACAAATGACAGCACATGTCTAAGAATATTCTAAAGGCCTTGTAGGAACATGTGTATTTATAGAAAGTAAACTTGATGTAATTTCAATTAAATAAAAACGTATCTAGGTGCGGTATGTTGAGTTAGACAAAACTGACCCATTGCACTATTAAGACAAGCAAAAACGTTTAAAATTTCATATCTGCATTAAACTGTCCTATAATAACAGCTTTGTAAAAACTTTACAAAGCTGTAAGTTGCTCACGATTGTGAGGGAAAACTTTATAAATGATCTGTGTGGGACTCCAGATAAAGTCTTTTGCATTTAAGCTCTTCTCAGATCCTAACGAGCTAACCAGGCCGGCAGCTACGAAGTATTAGATAATGGGTGGAGGTCACTGCTGGATCACCAGGCAGAATATTTGCATAATTGGCATAAAATTATGCACAAGAATCAAACATACCAGAGTTGTACTGAAAAATAAAGAAATTGTTGCCAAAGTGTTTGTCATGCAAACCTGACAGTGAGAATATATGACCAAGAAAGTCTTCAGTTTGGAAGGAAGGTCTCAGCATTCGGAACATGTCAAAAATGTCTGCTAGAATAGATGCAGAAATTACTGGACGTCTTCCTTTGTTTCTTGAAGATTTTTCACCTCTTCTCCAAAACAATTTGTTTTTGTTGGAGAAGTTTGGATGCTTTTGTGTAGCTAATAATTTATTTAGCATTGAAACCTAAAAAGTTTGTCTAGGCTTTGTAGTTATTCAATTCATTTAAATTATTATGAAGGTGTGAATGAGTGTGCACTGGTTTGTCTCGCAGATGTATCTGTGTTGCATTTGTACACCATGCAAAGGTTTTAAAGGCTGATATATTTCACTTAATGTTCTGAATTCATAGGATACAAGCTTCACTTACTGAAATAATTTCCCACTTTTTTTTATATTACTCTTTGACAATATTCTAATTTCTTGAGTTGTATTAGTCAGTAACAGATTACGTATGTGCGCCACCTTCTGGCGACCCAAAACATCGCAAAGAATGTAGGAAAGAAGATGGATATGTTTGAACTTGAATCAAGAAAAGGAGAGAAGAACTGTACTGTGACCTAAACAGCAGATTTATTTTAGTTATTTCCTAATTATTGAAGACTTCCCAGCTTACTGATTTTGTTTCTACATGTAAACACTGCCATCTTGTGGTGGAGTAGCACAACAGCAGATCTTTTCAGAATTTATCCAAAATACAAACACAAAATATTTAAGAAATATTTGTTAGTTAATGGAAAACCCTAGGCAAAGTGGGTTCTGTCAAGCGATATAGCACTTCTGGTAAACATCATGAAACCTATTAATGATTCCAATCAACAGATATTTTGCTCCAAATAAAATCAATCTAATTTATTATACAGAGAAAACATATTAGACATGAGATACGGGATTACTTCCTACAGAAAACTATTCTTTTTATTTATAGATACAAACGATGTTTATATCTCCATTGCTTAATAGCATATGGATTAACTAACTTCAAAGTATATTTTACAGGCAGAGATCTGTTTTCTGCATCCTGAAAAACCTGCTCTGAGTTTTGTTGGCACATAAGAAGGAAACAGGAAGTCCAAATTCCTGCAAGAAAGTCTTTGGTTTTCATTTTCATTCTATGTGATGAATGACATGTTTTCCTTTAAAAAGTAAAATAGCAGATTTAGACTTTGTTCAAAGCAGGGAAAAAATGTTTGCAAATAAAAGATGAAATTGGATGAAGTCTGGTCCTCTGGTGTTGGAGATCTTACCCAGAAAGACGGGGGATTTTTCCTCCTCAGCCTTCAGTGCTGTAGCAGATATGAAAACTGATTTCAACGTAAAGATCTAATCTATTGTTTCCACACATTATTTACATATTGACAACTTATGAAGAGTATTCATACACAAACTGTTCACAGAGAAGCTTAATGTGTGAATTTTTGTTCTCATAAAAACCCGTCCCTGCAACATATTTGCTACAAACACACCTTAAAAATTGGAAACAGGGAAGACTTTCCTTGACATTATACGCCCACTCGGACCTTTGCTTCCTCGCACAGTCCGTTTTTCTCCTCGGTAGTGTCAGCGGTTCTGTACGGGACTAAAATTGGTATTCAACTATTTATTTTATTTTCCTTCCTGGCAAATAGAGTTTTCTACACTATGTGGATAATTCATGTAAAGCAAAACAAGTATTTTCTGAATCTGCTCAGGAAAGCATTTAAAAAAAAAAAAAAAAAAAGCAACGCTCCCCTCCACCCCTCTCCTTTCAAGGAAATGGTACAGTCCGCCAGCATTCTCAGTTCTCTGCTTGAATTCCTCTCTGGGTCACGCAGTAAGTGGGTTTTCTCGTCAACTTTTGTTTGATTTCCGTTTCAAAAGTCTGCCATGGACATAAAATGTGGGGCGATATCCCGTGAGACAAAGGATGCCGATGAAAATGTTCAGCAGATCTGTGATAAAGTAAGCACACGCGTCTACACTGCCACACCTATTCGGACATGAACCGTTACTCTCTGGGGTGTGCGGTGGTCTGTGTTTAATTTTGATGCTGTCTCCTTATTTTTTCCTCAGGTGAGGCCTGATGTGGAAGAGAAAGCAGGGAAGACCTATGATGTTTTCACAGCCAAGAGCTACAAGACTCAACTTGTAGCTGGGACAAACTACTTCATCAAGGCAATTCTATCTTTAGAAGTTCAACTTTATTTGAAGGCAGTCCTGTCCTTGATAGTGAAGTACTTTGTCATTCAGTTCATTCAACATCCAACTGAACACGTAAACTTTCAAAGCTTAACAGCTGACAAGTTACTGCATTTTAATTTATTAATTTACTATACATCCATCCATCCATTTTGTTCCGCGGGGTCGCGGGGGCAGCAGCTTCAGAAGGGAGGCCCAGACTTCCCTCTCCCCAGCCACTTCTTTATTACTTTATTCTTTATTACTATTGCTACTTGATTACTTATTTATTACTTAATTTGCTATGGCTTAATGCTTTGTGCTCTGCAGAAATAGTCAGCATCCCTTGAACTTTTTCACAGTTTGTCACGTTACAACCTCAAGTTTCTGCTACGTTTCCCATGCTTTTAGAAACGTAACGCAACGTAATTGTGAAGTAGTGTTTTCACTTTGACTCCTACTACTGCTACATATTGAGGCTGCTTTTATTTCTCTGTTCTTTGGACAGTAGCTAAAGCTGAACTTGAATGTCCTGTTCCAGCACAAGAATATACTTTCTGCAAAGCTCTTTTGCACAAATATAAACAATGGTTGTCTGCTTCCATGTTTGATTTGTACTTAGCTTCTCCCATCTCCCCAGTAAGTCTAACAAATTTTGATGTCCCTCCCAAAGAACGCCATGCCATCACCATTTTTCACACTTCCTCAAATGAATTGTTCTAAAATGATGTGCAGACAGTTAGTTTTTTTGCAAGCCAGAGAGCTTAGCTTTGGTCTCCCCTGATCAGAGTACCTGTAGTTTACTGGGATTGAACGATCTACATGTAATTAATTAGCTGACTAGATTATAGTTGTATCAGAATATATACACTATGCACTTTTTGGGTTTATATTTGTATAGAATTTTTTGAAAATCTATTTCACTTTCATCTAATATGGAATCCCCAAAATGCATTCAAGTTGTAATGTGACATAATGTCACCAAATACTTTCGGAAGCTACTGTAAAACACCAGCTTTGCCACAAATATGGTTGTCTGGTAACCTCATTTAGCATTAATTGCATTGTTTTCCCCCAGCTGAAGGACATCAACTTGATGTCACTGCATGCAGACTCTCCTTTACCAATTTTTAATGCACGAAAGGATCCTGTTTAACTTAGTTTATGGTGTCCCTTTCAGGTCCACATTGGCGGAGATGATTACATTCACCTCCGTGTTTGGAAAAAACTCCCATGTTATGGAGGAGATCTTAAGCTGTCAGACATACAGGTCTCCAAGAGCCACCACGACTCCATTGATTACTTTTAAAAGGTTCACAGTCCAGCCACAGGACCCGGTGGTCAGCAGTGAAGACGTCAAATCATCAATATCCAGCGACGGCGGGGCAAAGAGCACCTCATGTATTAGTAAAATACAGCCATCGGCTCTTGTGTAAACTGTTTACTCCTCTGTATCTGTGACAGCTCACTTAGAGAGGATCTTGAAACCAACTTCTGCAAATCACATGTTTTTGTGGTTTTGTGGTTGTTCTGGCACGCTCCCTGCTTTATGACTTAAAATATGAGCCTGTAAGCAGTAGGGTAATCCCTGATCTTTGCCTTTACTCACATCTTGGTTGCATCTTGTGACTGATGTTCCTTATTGTTTTGCACGCAGTACTCCCAGTCATACACTAAACGATGACTCATATGTCTGCAGCTTGATGTTCTTAAATATATATATTTGCCATAAATATATATTTTTCCAGATGTGAAATTTAAAAACCCCCAAAAAGTAAAAAAATTGTTTTTTTTTTTTTTTGTTCAGTTGTAAGAATGTGTGATAATGGTCGAGATGAATGGGATGGAGACATTTTTTCTTAGGTTCTATATAGAACCTGGGAAATTATGAAAGTTAATGTTGGTGTGACATTTAATGCTGCATAGAAAGCTATAACAACTCACTAATGCTCAATACTCTATTGTTTTGTCTCTTTAGATGTCTGATAACTGAGTAAAACTGGTGCTTTAAATGCTAATAGTTTTCATGGGATATAATTCAAATTATTGACTGATGTCTGGGATCCAAAGGTGCTCCTTATCTGCTTACGGTTCCACATTTTTCTAAAAGTGTGTCGATTTTAAGGTGTTACATTTTATTATTTTGTTCATATGTTATACCAGTTCAGATTAAAATACATTGCTAATTAATAAACAACACAACTGCTTTCAATTAAGTTGCAAGAAGTAAAATTCAATTCAGTATCTGTAGCTGAATTAGGGAACCAAAGCTTCCAGCGTCTGTCTAAATTACAATGCTACGTTACAGATACAATGTTTGCTGGATGAAAATGGAATATTGTACCTGAATTAAGCTTTCTGGTTCATAATGTTGCAATATTCCGCCCTGTTCTGTGTCCTCGTCAGCATCATCATGTACTGTGTGTGGCAAACACCACCATGAACTCCAAAACACATATGGTTGTGGAGTTTAAAGCAGCGTTATAAACAAAAATATCCCAAGCTTTGAACCCTTCCTGTTGCGCCACCCTAGTGCGAAATTCATTTGACTATTTGCTGTGCCCTTGATTGTTGTAAGAAAACCATAAGAGGTTCTGTTTGCTTGTTTTCTTGGTTCAAAAATACCATCAATCAAATAAATGAATCATTGGCTGCCGATTCCTGCAAAGGCTGACGACATGTAGAGGAACCATTTTTGTGTTAGAGTAAAACATTAAAAACTTAGCAAAACCTGAAAAAAGATGTTTCTATTGAAATTAATGCTCACTTCTGTGTCACTTTCACATCATCAGTGCACTGGTTGATTAATTAGTGTCGAAATGTTTTTTTCTTGGGCCATAATAAATACAACACAGTAAAACCACTGAAAAGACGAGACGAGGCGTTAATTTCTCTATCCAGGTTGCTCTTCAGAAAATACATCGGTAAAGAAAAAAAAAAAAAAAAGGAGGAACGGAGGGTGGAAAGTGGCAAAGAGGAAAGAGAACTGAGTGAGGTGTTTTGTGGTGACTCATGTTTGTCCCAAAGCTCACTTCACTCCTCATTCCACTGTTACCAGAAGAACTGGGCCTCAAAATCCAGCCAGCTGTGTCAGTGAAGCGTCCACTCCTCGGTCTGAACCACACGAGTCAGATGAGGGAAGCAGGCGAAATGTAGAATGCCTGTGCCTTTAAAAAAAAGCGTAGAAAGCTTAAATCAATACTATATTAACTCTGCTTACCCTCTATTATTAAATCAATGCAATTGTTTGTTAATTCTATCATTCTCGTCGGAGTCTAAATTAAAATAAAAACACACCTCTCTCCACTTTGTGATGGTACACTCCAGAGCGCTGCCGCATCATGTGATTTACTGACTCAACTTAAACGCCTCACAGACAGACTGGTTGGATATTTCTTGGTTTTCTGTCGTTGATCGCATTTATACCGACTAGTCAACATGTTGTGTGGAGGTACAGGAGGAGCACAGGACGCCACGCCCGAAATCCAGGAGATATGTAATAAAGTAAGGGAAAACGTGCTTCTCGGCTAAAACTACTGCAAATTAAAAGCAGACCTGCTCAAATCAGCCCTGCCTGACTGTTTCTTGTTGGTGTCTCGTTGCTTTTCAGGTGAAGACTCAAGTGGAGCAGAAGGCAGGAAAGACCTATGAAACCTTCACCGCCAAGAGCTACACGAGTCAGGTTGTTGCGGGGACCAACTTCTTCATAAAGGTAGATCAGGCAGACCACACATGACGATGTGACGTGAAGAAGCAACCCTGAAAGCCTTTACATACATTAAATGCCGTATTTTCTCTCTGATGGTCTATGTGGTTGGCTGCTGGAGATAGTCAACAGCACTTGTAGTTAATGTCTTGTCCAGCAGGAAGGATTACAGATTGTGTGAATCTGCCATGACAGTCCTGGCACCAAGAGAAATGGAACAACTGCTTTGTTAGCATTTGTAGTTGCATTTTACAATCGTCTTTATCTTCTTCATGTGTCGTCCTCCGTTGCACGGGAGTCCAGTCTAAATTTAATCACTTTTAACGTTTCTTTCTTTGGTACATACCATAGACAGACACGGTGCAACAGACTGTGTGCATCTGACGTGCGTTAATTGCACATTGCTCGTCAACTGCTAAGCTATGAGCGAGTGACGCTACAAAACAAACAAGTGCATCGTGGGTAATGTAGTACTAAGTGAGGGCATGGATTTAACACACAAAGTAGTGCATAATCTCAAAGTGGAAGAAGAACCATGCATGTTTGTTTGTTTATTTATTTATTTATTTATTTATTTTTCACTTTTTAAGACAGAAAAATCAGATGTGGCAACTCTTAATGCTTTAGAGCACAAAATCTCAATTGTTTTTTGTTCTTCATATGAAAAAGTTCATGTAGTATTATGTGTTATTATACATAATTAAGGGTTTGCCCAAGTGAGTGCAGTCTAAACTGTTGGCTTTAATTATTTTCAGGTCCATGTCGGAGATGATGAGTATATTCACCTCCGTGTTTTCAAGAAACTCCCATGCCACGGAGAAGAAACTGAGCTGACCAATGTTCAGCTTTCCAAGAAGCACCATGACCCCATTGAGTACTTCTAAACAGCTGGCTTTCCAAGCAACCCTCCAGTGCCTACACTCTGCATCCTCCGTCTAATGTCCCCCAACCATGTCGTTGTTCTAATCTCATACTGTAGTAACTGACCATGTGTTCAGTGTGGATCATGAATGAAATGTGTTACGGAAATCCTTTTGTACTATATGTTTGAATAAACAAGAGTGAGAATTGAATTTTGTCTTGTTTTTCTTCGCCCTTGCTGTTGTGGTTGCCTAAGATCTCCAAAATATGAATATGGTAGATGTATGGGAAAGTAGCTGAAAAAATCTTTTCCTCTTCATCCTACAAGAGTAAATTCACAAAATGTACCCTCTCCTGAGAAGTCCAGAGAAGTGGACTTTATCCCTTCTTGTAGGAAATGAAGGAAATGAAGCCATTGCAGTGGCAGGCACACAAAAATCTTCCTTACTGTCAGTCTGAAAAGGTTAGAACTGCTGCTGAGGCTTCAGGCACTTTATGGATTTGTCATTATAAAATCCCCACAAACAAACACTTTTATTACTTTTGTTTGTGTGTTTTTTAATCATTTGAATTTAGTCTGTGTCAAACAAGAAATTTTGGCAAGTTTGCATGGAAATAACCCTACCTGATTAAGATTGTATTATCCATCCATTTTCTTTACACCCTTGTCCCTTAGTGGGGTCGGGACGGTTCCTGGTGCCTATCTCCAGCTAACGTTCCAGGTGAGAAGCAGGGTACACCCTGGACAGGTTGCCAGGTAACACAGAGACAAACAACCATGCATACACACATGTAGGGGCAATTTGGAGAGGCCAATTAACTTGACATGTTTTTGGACTGTGGGAGGAAACCAGAGTACCCAGAGAAAACCCACACATGCAAACTCCATGCAGAAAGACCAGGGCCAGGAATTGAACCCAGAACCTTCTTGCTGCAAGGCAACAGCGCTACCAACTGCGCCACTGTGCAGCCTAAGAATGTATTAGTTTCTTCTAATACAATGTCTTTGTAAGATTGTATTAGTTTCATGTCTTGACAAGCATTGAACCATGGATCTCACCACACCCCAAAGAAAAATGACGCTGTCACATGCTGCACATTCTCTGCCACCACTTTGGTGGGAATAAGTTTCTCTCCACATTTTAACGAACCTGTTGGCTCCACCTGAGATTGTTTGAGCTTTTGGTGAAAAGGCGTTGGTTGACCTCTGGCTTATTTTTCAGACAAGTTGAGATTTATTTGAATAGCTTTTTTTTCTCTCTCTCTCTCTCTCTCTCTCTTAAGCAAAATCAGAATTTACTCACACCATCTTTATTTAGTATTTAAATGAAGTTGATGATCTAAAACAGTCACTTTGACAAAAAAGCAAAAACAGAACAAATCTGTGAAGGGTACGTACCTTTTTGCAAAACATAAGTTTCAGCTCAAAAATAATGAGCCAAGTTGCCGGCTTGGATGTTGCCATAGAGATGGTCGTGAACATAAGTACACCATTCTCTTATTAGAAACTGCACAAGCATATACTAAAATTATTTGTAAAGAATAAAAGTTTGTTCTGTAATGTAATGTAATGTAAAGAGAGCAGCTTCAAATTTACTGAAAAAGCTGAAGTGAAGCAGAAATCTGAGTAAAAGCGAGGCTGCTCAAATAAAGGCTTAAACATTAATTGCGAAAGAAACCTCCTTTAAAATTCAGCAGACACTTAAAAGTCAAAGCTAAGTCTCAGCATGAAAGACTAATTCTTGTTCTGGTTGATCCCAAAAGGCAAAGATGACTAATTAGCTGGTCAGAGCAGATTTGAAGGTCTTATTGTCTTTGTTTGAAAAATGTGGGCAGCTCCCTGTTCTACCTGAATCCACCACAATAAGGTGACTGCTGGAAAAAACCCAGTTGTTGGATGATTATAAAAACGTATGTTACATGCAAGGGGATCAGTGATAAAATTCTGTTTGTCGCCATTCAAGATGAGGAACTAATTAACTTATTTTCTCAGTTTGAAAAGTGCTGACACAAAGCTTTTTTTAATTTTTATTTTTTTACCCAAAACAGTCTATTTTTTTACACCATTCTAGCTAGCAGAAGAGAAATAATATTCAGTCTCAGTGGTTGTGCTCCTGCCTGTTTTTGTTCTTGAATAAAATGCTGGTTCATTCATTAGCATGGTTCTGGCCTCTGTGCTCTTTAGTTCCTTGAATCAATGATTGCTGGAGGGCTTCCCATTTTCATCATTCTTTATTTATTTTGCTTGCAGCAGCACCCATTTTGTTGTTTTACTGTAATACACTATGTATATGCAAAGCTAATCTTTAGCAGAAAAGTAACATCTGCTGACTTGACTATACGTTTCCATTTTTGTACAAATACACATTTTCTTTTCTTTCTTTTTTTTACTCCTCTAATATGTGTAAACAAAGAGTCACATACATGAACAGAATTATCAAACAAGTTGTTTATTTTTTTATATATAAAAGATTGCTTTTTATTTTATTCTTAAAGTGCCACCATAGCTCGTCAAGTGCTCACATCCCTACCATTTTACTGGGAAAAATAACTTTATATGCAGGCACTCTAAGGCCACCACAGTCATTTCCTAAATGTAAAAATGATAAAAAGAAATCGGTGACATTAATTTGTATAATGTCTTTGAGATCTCCAATAACCTGTGGTAGAAAATTCTACAACAATATTGTTCATATATATGAAAATCTGTTGTTGTCTGTGTTGCACTTCTTCAGCAGACCCGATGCAATGGCTTTCACAGCTTTCAAGGTCTCAATGCAGGTGGGTTTGATCAGTGATTCGGGCAGGAGGAAACCAAAATGACCCGTATCCCTTAGCTCAAAAGCAAAAGCATAGGGAATCCCATTCCTGTAGGCCCAGTCAATAGAGCTGCCAGAGCTAACATCTGAAAATAAGTGAAAAACAAAAATGGTTGGAATTATTAATAAAATCAGACTTTTCTGAGATTTCTCTTGGAAAACTCTAAGCTAATTATGAAAAGCAGAAAACTCACATAGTGTTGTGGCGGCAGGTCCGTATCTGTACCTTACTCCGTATGCAGAATATAGTGCCGTCACCGCATTCTGAGCTGCTGACTCCTGGGGGGGAAAAAAACAAAAAAACTTTTATCAAGTGTGGATTTTGCTGCTGAAAGAAACAGTTATGTCATTTGGCAGAGTATTGACTCAGGATGGCTGAATGTAAACTGATCCTGCATAAGATCCAAATCAAATGAAGTGATGCTTGAGCACCTTAAATTATGGTGAACTCCTTACCACACAATTAAAGTTGGGGATTGTGGCATATTTGTAGGAGTATGGATATAGGAGCATCTGCGCGTAGGCGTGGATGGATATGTACGCCTTCATGTGTTTCTTGTGCTTCCGTAGAAACTTGGCAACTGCTTTGACTTCGGGTTCAGATTCAGGGAAAGGACCACAGTAAGTGTCGTCACACGGATGGGAGGAAGCGCCTTCATCTTCAATAAGAAGATAAAAAATATTTTACTTTGGCTCATTTTGCATAGATTATACATAACCTAAAAGCAAAACAACAGCAACTAAAGACAACAAATAACCTCCTCTCCACCCAACAGATACAAAATCTTCACATAAACCATGTAAAATTACAACAGCAACATGCATGTTACCTTAGTTATTTGCAGGCTGCGCATGCTGTCATGAGTGTTGGATGCAACTTATTTTACTTAGACTTGAGAAAGTAACTCACCGCACCATTTCACCTTCCAGTTTCTGTTGGCATCCACACCCCTGCAGTGGAACTTGTGATTTTTGGAACGCGTCTTTCTCCAGAACCGATCCTACAGAAATTAAATAAGACAATTTTAGAGCTTAGCTATATTTATAACCAGCACAGGAGCACAGACAGTTCTTAAGTGTTTCTGCTATCATTAAAAGTCAGTTCTTATGGATATTTTTTTCTATGTTTATGTAATATGTTTGTTTCTTATTGAAATCTAAGACATTCAGATTTTTAATTCATATTGTATATAAAGGTATAAAAGAATTGGATAATTTTTTTCAGGAACATTTTGTATGTATTTAAACACACGAGTTTATTTCTTTTGGTAATATTTTGATAATTTTTTCAGGTATGAAAAGACCCAAACTGCAAAGGTAAGGGGAAAAGACCAGCACCCCAAAAGCACAACAAACGTAACATTAAAGCATTTTACATACAAAGAAATGAAACTATACCTATCCAACTAAAAAACAAATAAAAGAAAGTAGATTTATCAAAATTAATTGAAAAAACAAAATTCTTATAAGAAAATCAGATTGCACTTTTTATTCTCTTATTGCAACTTTGCATCCTGAAAAAAAAAAAAAATAAACAGAGGGTGATAGCTAAGTGAAACAACTCTCCTCTAACATGAAGTTTAGGATGGATAAGGGACAGGTCAGAGACACTAGCTCCAGTTCTCCTTTAAAAACTGATAGACAATTGTGAAACATATTGTACCGTGTTCCAGCTGAAGCGATACCCATCCACATTGAAGACAGGCATGATGAAGAAATCAAGATGGTTGAGTAGTCGTGTCATCACAGAATCATACTTGTATGAGCTCAGTGCCTGAAATTTTGCAAACAAATAAAAAATAACTATACTGATCAGTGAGTTAAATAACAAACCAAGCTTTTCTTATTATGCATTTTTATTTTGTTTGTTTCCCTTTGCATTGTGTAACCATATGTATCTTCAAATCTGAATATATTTGTCCCATTTATACCGTGATTAAAAATCAGGACTGGGGTTAGGCTATCAAAGCACTGGGATAATAGTCTTTAGATCCTTGTTTCTTTTAAATAATATTTCAAAGAAAGCCAATATCACTTTAAACAGAGAGCTTAATGATTTGATAAATTACTTTTTGTTTTATGGTTTTATTAAAGAACCACATTTTTTCATGCATTATATTGCCATTTTGTTGTAAGTATTATAATATGTAGAAATTGCTTTAACAACAGAAAAAAAAAAACATATTTTGTCTTTGTCATTTCTGGTAGATAGAGACCCACTGTGGAGAGGCACTTTTGATTCAGGAGCTGCATTCAGAAAGATTGGCCGGTTTCTAGCCAACGTTGATGTGGTAAGAGTTTAAAAAAGACGCCACACTGACCTCCAGTGGTGTACCGACGTTACTACATCTTTTCATAGCTTGCATTGATGTCATTTGATGTTCAAAAAGTCGTGTTTTAGAAGTCCCACGACTTTTCTTAGTTTCCATTTTTATTTATTTATTTTTTGTTGCTAATTTTCTAGTGCAATTAACTTTCCCATCACTGTCTTAAAGACAGTGACCTTTCTTTAGGTCAGTCTTTTAGTTTAGAGTTTCTTTTGTCATGGTCTGTTGATTTAGTTTCTAACTCTGCTTGGTGTTAGAAAGCAGAGTTTTCATTTTCACATTTTGCAACCCTGCTCCAGAAGAAATCATGTCCTACCAACTGCATGCGTGTCTTCTTCAGACTCATTAAAAATTGTTACATTAAAACCACAAATTTTAATGTACTTTAATATGACATTATGTAGCAGACTAACACAAAGTAATGCATACAAAAATCACATTCAATATGTTAGAGAAAGAGAGGTACCTATGTTTTTATTTATTTTGTCTTTGTGTCTTATAACTTACTCTGTCTTTTATTTATGTTTATTTTAAGTTTTCAAGTTTTAATGTTTATACTCTTTAGTCAAACACTTTTTGATTTTTATCTGTGAAAGATGTTTTACAAATATATTTTACTCACTTACTGTATGCAGTAGGACTCCTCACATTCATCCACACTATAATGAGATCTATCAGCTACTCTTGAGTCAGTTGGCAAATAATAAATGTTTAATGCTTTATACAATTTAATTAATCAATTAGTTCAAGCAATAACAAACAATTTAATATTTTTTCAGTAGGGTAAGGAAAAATAAAACACAAACTGAACTCTTTCCAGCCCTGCCTTGTAACTTAAGCCATGTCTGAAAGTCCTTTTGATATCAAGCTGAACAAACTCTTTAAATCAGGACTCTAAACTTATATAAACTCTACAGTGTATCTTTTATCTTCTGCCTCTTACTGTGTTTCTAATCCCATTCATCTGGGGTACAAATGGTATATTAAAAAAAAGGGGGAAAATAAACATTCTTGCAGTGTCTGGTTCTGCTGTGGCTTTCATTTCAGAGAGAAAAACTGAGACTAAAAGCCCATTTCCACTTTAGGGATATTCTCAGGCAATCCAAAGTATAATTAACCACCCTCAATTTTCACAGCATTTACCAGAGTAAAAGCGCACAACACAGGTAAAGATTTAACCCATAAAAGAACTCCTGGGATGCAGTACTTTTGGTATTACTCCAAACCTTTGGGGCGAAGCTTTAAGGAAGGACGACGCTTCCTTAAAGTTCCGTTTGTATTTTTCTTTTTACTTAAACTCTAATAAATAAAAACAATAAATTCATAACTTGTCTCTCCAAAATTAGATTTTTGTAATGCTCTTTTATCAGGTTTACCACCTCCTCTGATAGCTGTTTTTTTTTTTTTTTATGTCAGACCCATTCCATCAACTCATTTGCATGCAGTTGGTGGTAACTTTACATAGGTGAAGATTCATCAGTTATATATTTTTTTGTATAAATCACAGCTTTTTTCATGAGTTGTTACTGGTGGGGTTTTTTTATTTGGCCTTTCACAATTAGCTACTGAGGGAAAGCACGATGAGCGACCTGCGTGTCGCCATTGGACACAGCTTACTTACAGACACCAAATACTACAATGAGACTGAGCGTATCAACCCTCAGTCTCAATTACCTCAGGTAATTACCATCAGGTAATTGAGTTTCGAGAAAACAGGTTTAGGGTGGCAAAGGAACATGAAACTTTCATGTAAAAGTGGGGAATAAAACTTGTGTGAATGTTTGGATCATTATCACAGCTGTAAAATATATCTTAACATTAGGAAAGCCATATAAGACAAAGGAACAGCTATTGTGTTGGTAAAGAACCTTTACCCAGATTGCTTGATAATATGTGTAAGGAAGGAAGGCTTAAACATCGCATTAGAGATCAAATCTGCAGACAGCTCAACAGAAGTACCTCTTTGACAAACCACTGGCAGAAAGCAGGTCCAATCCACTCCCTGGCGTGAACACCGCAGTCGATCCACATGGATTTCTTTGGCGGACGGCTTCTCTTTCCTAACTGACAGGACAAAAAAATCCTAGTTAGGACACAGTCGTGTTTCAATGCACATTTCCTCTGTCATTTCTATTTAACTGTTGTTTTCTCCTACCTGAAGCACATAAAGCGGCCTCCCCTCATAGGACTTCCCCAGAGACAACATGGTAACCAGCTCAGGGCGACTTCTGTTCATTTCAAACATCCAGTTCTGAATCTGCAATCATGATTTGTGAATTGCATAAAAATGCAGAGAAGTTTTAAGTTGTGCTGTTCCTTTAATGTGTCTCTGCAGGTACACTGTGGTGGGTTTGTAAATGTAATTATCACTAAGAATGTGTGGATAAACATCTCAGGATTTAAACGGTATCTTCTCTGTCTTATGTTTTTTTTTTTCCCCAGTCAGATGGATGACATACCTGCATAAGTAATGATAATGGTTGAAGCTGTAAACTGGTGGAGTGTTTATGAGACAATAAAACAGGAGACATAAAGCTGCATGAGAAGGGGAGGAATTTGAAGCAGCAGAAAGCCTTATAAAGATGCGTGTTATGTGAACGGTGCTTCGACAGGTGGGACGACACCCACCTCCTCGAGCGAGTGGTAAACCTCGTAGTCATACGGAGACTCTGACCTCCGCTTGCGGGAGGAGCGGTATCCTGTCTGCTTTTCAATTTCTTTCTGTAGATCGGAGATGAGCGTCCTGTGGGAGGTGGAAACAGGGAGAGAAACATTTTTCCCACCATTTTTGAGTTACTTGAACGAGCGTTTCAATGATTTTCTGGTTTTGTTTATTACTTGACGGATCTGTAACAATGGTAAATGGACTGAACTTATATAGCACTTTGTCCAATTATTTTGACCACTCAAAGTGCTTTACACTAGAGTCTCATTCACCCATTTGCACTCACAAATGCGCACACATTTAAACACCGATACGCGGATCAGTAGTAGGCAATTTGGGGTTAAGTGCCTTGCCCAAGGACACGTTGACATGAGGCAGGAGGAAGCTGGAATCGAACCTACTACCTTCCGATCACAAGACAACCGCGCTACACACAGCCACAGTCGCCTCATCCAACAATATTTTAAAATTATTTATCTTAGTCTTCTTTTCACTGTCCCTTCATCTCCAGTAGAGTCTATGTGTCTCTGCTTTATCACAGGGCCGACTGTATTCTGAGGAGGCCATTCAGCCAAAGTCTGTGATGTTTTTGCTGAGGCAACTGCTTTGCACACTAGGGCTTGACGTTTTGTTTAAAGTGACATTTTTAAGTCTGCGTAATTGTTATAAAGCTCTGACTAATGCAATGCTATTACATTAATATAATACCTCCTTACAGTTCCCTATTTACTGGGATATGACGGTGTTGAAACGAAGTGGTGGATTAGATAGGTCTTTGTGTTGGCTCTATCATAACACTAATTATACATCATAAGTAAATGTGTCTGACAGCACAATTAAAAGTTATACTATAATTATCAACATCTGTCGCATGTTTGAAGTTTTTTTCTTCGCCTCCCATGAAACAGAAACAGATCATGCGACCTTTTGTCATCACGTTCATTTGGGCAAGAAACATTTTACTCCATAAAACATCAATTGCATCATCAAAAATTGCTGAGAAAGATTTCCAACACACACAGAGCTGGTCTCTAGCTTGGAGCCGAAATCTCTCCCCAGGGACGGAGATGACAATGAGAGCCTTTTTTTTTTTTTTTTAGCTGCTGATGCTTTCATAGAGCTTCGTCATTGTGGCGTAATTTTCACGAGGGATGCCAAACAGAGATGAAGGAGTTGCTTTGTGAAGTGGACAGGGAGAAAAGTTTGAGTCCATGATAAGCACTTTGGACAAAGGCCATGGCCAACACTGCATATGAGAACAATATTTCATGTCTGCAGGAAAACCGGGTAATTCCAATAACCTTAGAATGACAACAAATGTGTGTCTTTCAGGCTGTGTGCAACTTTAATTTAGTTTTTCTCATTATAAAATAGGGCAGCATCCGTTTTTAGGAACTCTTGCGAAGCTAAAACCATGCATGCAGTCGGCTTACCGATACTTGATCCTTTCCAGCTTTAGCCGAGCATGCAGATGTTGTGTGTCATTTCGCTTCACGTGAACATCCACTGTGGCATTGCGGTGGATCAGAGAAGCACTGTTGGGCTGCCAGAAGTCCACCTGAAGCATGAAATTAGGGAATAAATCAGCCAGTAATTCAGGGCATCTTTTCATACTTTCACTTTAAAGAGGAAACATACTGACTCTGGAAGATGTTTGTGTAAAACTCTTCAAAAACAAAAACATTCAGATTCAGACAATGTTAATCTCAATATTGAATTCACTTGCAGCTTGCCGGTCCACACAGCCATCTCTACCATGCATCCTTTAACCAGAGCTACTAACTAATTGAACAAAAACCCAATTTGAGTATCACAAAAGATAAACACACACAACAACAAAAACCTTTCAGTATCGTTTCATTATTATCATCATTGCCTGACAGCAGGACAAATAAAGGACTTAGAGTAGTGATTAGTAGTGAACTTGAGCACTATGTGATATTGCCTTAAAGGAAATAGATGAAAATCTTCTAAAAGGAGATGGATATGAAGGTGCTAACTTTCTTTGCTTTATACTCACCTGTTTCTTCCAAAGAGTTGTCAAATAATTCAGCTAAACTCAATCAATCTTGGATCAAACATTCACAAAGCTATTTAGGCTTTTTTTTTTTTTTGTCCATTTGACACAATTAGAGCTGCACATATCCAGCTTTTTTTCATCTGACTGTAACGCCTGCGATGTCCTGCAACAACAATCCCTCATGCTCCCCTCAAACTTCAATGTATTTTGTTAGAATTTTACATGAAAGAATCAAATCAAGTTTTAATAGAAATAGAAAAAGTGTCCAGGAGAGGCTCTTCAACCAAACAGGCAGGCAGTAATCTACAAATGATAGACAAGAATCAGGCGAACTGCAGGCCGTTGCAGAGTACATGTGCGATCATCCTCAGCTGACTCTCATTTGCTGGACATATGCTAGTTAATGTGTCAACTTTTAAAATGTTTACAAAATGCATAACTGATTATTTTAACTGATGGGACTGAAACCTGTCTGCCAGAACGTTTGGTGCCCCGGAGTATAAACTACATTTATATTGTGCCTCATTTCTCGTAATAAACCTTTGAATGTTTTAGGCTCGCTCATTTAATAGCAAAAACAAAACAAACAACAAAAAAAAACATGTATGGTATGCCAAAAGGGCCAATTAAAAATCCTTGATTAAGATAACAAAATGTGTTGTTTTTGTTTTTTAGATTTTTAATCTTCAGTTTCTTTAAGTCCCTTTGGCCAGCTATGAATAATTGAATTAGTATTATTCTGTTTCATGTGGTGGCAGAACGGGCAGAGCAAGTAGAGCAAAGTTACAGCTCAATAAAGACTGATGAGTTTCTCAGGAGGGCGAAGATGCGACGCTGCCTCACTGTCTGGAATGCGATTTAAAATAAGACGACCAAACGTGTGATCACACTGAAAAAAAAGCCCAGATGTGTCTGTTTTTGTAAACTCGGACAAAAGTACACATCCTGTTGTCAAATAGCAGATGTGTATGAACACTCTGAAAAGAAAGCAGCATTTAATATAATTTGTCTAAAACAGGTCTTTTTCTTTTCCTTTCAGCTTTCCCATGTTTTTAACTCAAAGCTCAATTGAGGTAAAAGTCGGTTCTACATAAAAATATATATGAAAAAACTTACATACGTACATACATTTATTTATTTATTGTTGTGCATAAGCTGGGAAACAAGAGCTGAGGGCAGATGGCAGAAATGTCAGCTAAAGAGGACATTGAAAAAAAAATGTTTTTTTTACAATTATGTTATTAATAGTAACATATTGTTAGACAGTCTGCATGGCGGGTGAATAGCTGTTAGCTCTGTTTCCTCTTAGCAAAAAAAAGCTCTGAGTCTATTCCAGCTCAGGCCCTTCAGGCTGCAGTGTGCATGTTCTACCAGAATGTGCCTGGGTTTGTTCTGGGTACTTCAGTTCCTCCATACATGGTGAGCACTGTTAACTAGTCCAAAAAAAATGTTTATTATATAGTGTTGTTGTTTTTTAAGGGTTAAAAAGGCGATGACTATAATTAGATTTTTGGTTAAAGTGATCACTAATGTGGGTACTGAAAGTGAACTGATGTGTAACAAAAGTACAAAAACAGTCCGTTTGTCCTGTCGCAGAAAATAATGTTATTCAAATTTAATAAGTGTTCCATAAAATGTTTACATTTCACATCTGACACTGTTTCGGTGAAGCCGTTTAGAATAAACACTCAACCAAGTGATTTCTCACATTCAAGATTGTGTCACTTAAGCTTCTTTCATTAATAAATAGAAACAGAACGAACCAGGACACCTGCATTCTGTGGCGTTGAGGCTCTGACCTGACGTGCAGCCTGAAGCTCACAACTTAGAAACACACTGGAGGCACTGCAGTGTGTGTAAGCTACTGAGAACACACGTACACAGCTGTCCAAACAGTAGCTGCTGCTGCTGGTGTTGTTCCTGCTGCACCCTCTGCCAGCGCTGTGCTTGCATCGCTTCCAAATACAATAGCTCAGTTCTGACCAGTGGCTATTAGAAGCCTCACTGAGTCCGTTTTGTCCTCGTTTTGTCCTGCAGTGTTTCATCACTCATGGGGGATAAAGAAGGTTTAAACGGCCATATTAAAAGTTGTTATGAAAACATTGAGACCAAAATCCTTTCCATCATATGTTGCATCATATTTGTTTTCACTTAGTGATGACTGTCTTCATTGTGTTAAACAAATTGTTCTGCTAACCTGCAACACCGGGAAGACGTTACGTCAAACGCAAAGTACAAATGAAGATTATTTCTTCATTTCTTTATTATTTATTACTGAATTCAATTACTTAATCACTGGTTTGTTTGTTTTAGTAATTATTGCTGTAAAGTAGGGGTGCACCGATTTATCGGTGCCGATTTCCTTAGTTTTGGGAGATCGGTGATCGGCCGATTTTTACATGTGAAGCCGATCTTATCCACCGATGTCATCAACTTTGGCAAAGGTCTAAAAATCAACCACTGTGCTTTTCTTTTCTCCCGTGAGAGACGTTTGACTGAAAAAACGGCTGACCAGATCACGTCTGCACATTTTCAGCTAATAATTACCCCACTGTTGCTAATTCAGCAACATTTCAGAGAAAAAAAATGGTATCAGGTATCGGTAAGTTAGGCTTTTTAAATGATTGGTAATCGGCGAACAACCAAAAAACTGCAATCGGTGCAACACTAATGGAAATAATTTCTACTGGTATAAAAAGTCTTATTTTTTATGTTACCAACAATAAAAAGCATGTCTGAAAAAGACATCTGTAAATCATTATTTGAACCATCAATCAAATCCATAATTTTGAGTAGAATAAGTATCTCTGTCCGTTTTCAAACCGACCTTTTATGCTAAAGCATGAGCAAACTGGAGCCTTGTGGGAAGAGGGTCTTGGTTGCTCCTGATTCTAATGGATAATTACTTCCAAATGAGTTTGAGAGAAGAGGAAAGGCCTTTGTCTCCTCTGTGGGTTACTGCCTAATTTCAGTGTCTTTGAAACACATGTTCACAGAGTTTAAACATCTGAACAATCCACCTCCCCCCCCCAAAATGGGGAAAAACCCACTCTCTCGTATCGGTCAAAGCTTCTTATTGAAATGATGACTGAGGGTCCCAGACTATGACATCCTGCTGAGAATGTATCAATATAGTATAATGCCTAGGAATACAAAGAGATGTTTAAAGTTTTAAGGAAATTCATTAAACAATGCCAACCTTAATCAGTCCCAGGATTTTCTTGAGGGCTTGTACCTCTGTGTCGTTAGTCAGGGTAATCCTGAAGACTTGGTCGCTGTGGAAACAACACAAGCCCTATAAGGTTCAGGTTACAGCTAAAAAAAAAAAAAAAAAACGCTCCAAAAGGTGTTTTTACAGCATTTCCACCCACTTCAACACACATTCACAGAGTGCATGTAGTAAAAACACCTGGGCTACAGAGTCAAGTCATAAAACGAGCTTTTGTGGCAGCTGAAGGTGACACTTGTTGACACTTGTCATAACAGATAGTGAAATCGGGGCTTTCCTCTTTCAGCATCTCAGAACAGGGCAGAACTAAATAACATGTTTCAGACTTCATTATAAGATTATGTTACCAGTCTATAAAGGTGACGCCTGCAGCCAGCAGATACAGTAGCAGCAGCTGCATTCATGGACTTTCCTGTTTAAAATGTAATTGTGTCGTTATTTTACGCCAAACGCCACCAACAAAAATTCTGTCTTTTATTTAAATAATAAAAATAAGTCACTCCCTTAATTTTCATCAAATGCCATATTTCTTAAGGCTGTGTAACGTTCAAACACCTCACCCTTCACACACGTGTGTCATACAATCCCTCAAAGACATGAAGCACACAATGAGCCCCCCAAAAAATCCAAAATAAATCTAACTAAAAATAAACGCATTTATGCATACACAAACATGTATTCACATGTAGATGTATACACCTATCTATCTTTATAGTTACATTAAAACACATCATTATAGAAGTTTTTTCATACACCATCTGATAAATAGAAATTAAACATGTTGTAATTCACAGTTTTTGTTTTTATGTTTTTTTTTTGTTTTTTTTTTTAAATGTGCATAACTTACCAGATGACAAGAACTCTAAGAGAAGAAGTTCAACGACGTTTCTTGTCACATTCATCAGCATAATGAATCTGGTATGGGTTGCTATGACAAAACAGCAGCCATAGGCCTAAACATGCTTGTAATAACTCACTTCCGTATTTTCCCACCATTCTTCTGACATGTTGAGCTTCTTTCAAACAACTTTTTTTACAGACCGTCACACAGGAAGCTGGGCCCCATTAAACAAAAATGGGAACAGCCCATTCATGAGGTCCGAGGGACAAAAGAGCCAGGTGTCCTACAGAAGTGACCTCCTCCTTTCACTGACTGACGGTATAACCTATTTGTAAAGGAGCAGCACTGACAGAAAACATGCAGATCAACTTTTTTGAAGGAAAAAAAAAGAACAAAAAACTATGTAACCATAAATCTAAATTAATTTTTAAAATGCCAATGCTGCTTTATAATCACCATCTGTTTGAAAGGCCAAGACAAAATTTAGAAGTAAATCCAATGGGCGGTCATGTGCACTTTGTTCAATCTGACTGAGCGTCAGCTATTTTTCAAAGTAGAACCATCTCAAATTTCAGTCGAAAGATATGCAAAGGCTTGTAGCTATTGCTCTTGTACGCTCTGTACAAGAGCAAAGGGTTGTTGTACGTAGTGTTGCCTCAAATGCATGCCGCACTTCTCAGATTTTAACTTGAAAGACAAAAATAGTTGCCTATCTCCAGATAGCATCTGACAGGCAGGGGTACAGCCTGTACAGGGTTCTATTCCGGTCCAAAAAGCTCACACCAATGCACACACAAAATCCATATAGAAAACGCCACAAACTATGAAATAAAGGCATTTTATACTGTAGGTTTCCATTACATTTATAGTGAAGGTTAAGTGGGTCTAGATACATTTTGTAGCAGCAAGAGCTAATTTCTCCTGCGATTATGATAGTTATTGACAACAGGTCTGTGATGTAGAAAACATTTTACAGATTTAGTATTATAAAGTGTAAAAAGCACTTTTGCAAGGCACAGAAATGTTTTGCTACTTTGAGGTCTGAAATCGTTAGATTCCCTCTTAAGTCACACTTTCTTCCACATTCTGTGATATCACTGTTTCTGTTTCTGTTACCGTTACTACAACCATCACCTAAAAGGGATGAGCTTTCCTCAGATAAAGCTGCCTTCAAGTTGTCAGTCCGTCGATTCTCTCTGCAGAAGGCTGCCTGGCATGACAGCAGCTTGTCTTTCACAACAATCTGGTCTTTAAACCAAATAGGTGTGCCTCGGTGTTGTTTATGCGTCAGTATAAACTTTAGCCGCCTCTGTTTTCGGATCTCTGCGTTTGCAGTTTCTTGAGACGCTTTCTAACTAATTTTATGACTTCATTTTGAAGCAGAACACCCTGTTTTGCACGCCTCCACACAGACATGAATGTAAAGCCAAAATATGTGGCGTCTGGGAGAGAAAATGTGGGAATTTTTAAGCTCTGACGCTCTGCCTCTCCCCCTGTTAAAACACATCAAAGGCTCCTCTGAAACAGACTGTAAATATCTTCTGCCCCACTTTCTATATGTTTTCAGAGATTACTCCCGCCCCTGCAGCTGTAGATCACTTATCTTCACAAATTTCACATCCCAGGCCAACCTTGTGTTGTCTTAGCATGTGTGGGATTTTTTTGCCTCTCGGATAAATTCAGACCAAAATGTTTTTGTTTTTTTTTTGTTTTTTTTGTTTTTTTTGCAATTACAAGAACAAATGGTGTCAAACATACCTCAATGTTCCTGCCTATAGCTTTAGAAATTGTGAGACCACAAGCACCCCACCTTCCCTACTGCTTCTTATCCTACTGCAATCAGCAGAGCCGGCCTGAGGCATAGTGGACCAAGTTGCTGATTAGGAGCCCCCAGGCCAGCAGGAGCCCCCCATGAGGAACAGGATTTTCACACAGTACAAGTCTGACAACCTGGTTCATTGTTGTGTTTTGGGAGTGAGCCGACTTTCTCATTTATTTTTCAAGTAGAAAACTTAAAACGGTTTAAAATGATAAATTTGTTCAAATGTATTTATATGAAATTTTAATTTATCTAAGATTATACATACAGTTCATTTTTAAGCACTTAAAAAGGAAGCATTATGTAAAATCAACTTTTTTAAGCGTTATATTGCGTTATAATGTCATTACCTCATCAAAGACGTGTCTCAGACGTTGCTTTGATTGTTTCATGCATGTTTGAGGAATCCTTAAATCTGGTCGAAGGCGTTGGGGGGGGGGGGGGGGGGCTAAAAATACCTTTTCCCGCAGTCTTCATGCCGAGCTCCTACCTCACAGGAGCACCTCTCCCCCCACGCCTGTCCAAGTCAGCTCCTCTAGACTAGTGGCAGCGGCGATCAGCAAACATCTGGTGGAACAGTGCATCTGCTGAGCTTATCCTACAAACTACTTCTCAGTCAAGCGCTTGCAAGAACGGTTGTAAACGGCACAGTGTTGTCAGGATGACATGCGGAAGGCAGAATGTCAGGAAGAGAGCATGTTATTGAAGCTGCAGAAGCATCAAATTGCAAAGTCAAATTTCTTTTAATCTATACTCAATATAGACATCTTCTTTTAATAACAACTGAAGGGAACATAGTTACTATAAAATGGCACTGTGGGGTGTGCTGTGGTGGCGTGGGGGGTTAAGCACAGCCCACATATGGAGACCTCAGTCCTTGACGTGGAGGTTCGATTCCTGGCCTGGTGACCTTTGCCGCATGTCTTCCTTGTCTCTCATTACCCACTTTCCTGTCAACTAACTATCAAATAAAGGCCACTAAGACCTTTAAAAAAATGGCACTGTGTGCCTGGAAAGTGCATCATTCTTCCCCTTAAAATTTCTGTGCTGGTGGGATGCATTTTATGGACTCAGTAACTGTTTCCAAATAAATCTCAACAGGTAATCGGTAATTTGCAACATATACGGTTGGAAGAAGAACCGGGAACACTTTTCTCCTTCATCCCAACCTCACCGAGTCTGCACTAAAACTTGGTACACTGGACAGGAGTGCAAGAGCAAACGAGTAAGTCACTTGCCAAAATGTAGAGATTACAGTCAGTCAGTTAAAGGAATTTATTTTTGTTTCACTGGTAACATAGCACATAAGAATTTGATGTGGTGGCTGGTAGGAAAATGCCTTACTGTGTCTTGCAAAAGAACTGATAGGCCTTGAACTTGTTCCCATTTTGTGACATCAGAACACAAACCTCAGTGTATTTTATTGTGCGAGACCAACACAACGAAGCACATAACTGTAAAGTGAAAGGGAGAAGTAGTATGGATTTCAGTTATTATTATTTTTGTTTTACACATTAAAACCACAAAGTGTGGGGTGCATTTGTAGTAAGCCCTCCTGTGTGCAGAATAAAATAAATAAATTTAAAAAAAAACTGCAACTGTAGCTGCAAGTCCCTACCAGACCTAGATGCTACATTTCTTACCATCCTTCTTTGTATAACAGCTCAAGCTCAGTCAGACTATGAGGAGCATTTCTGAACATGGATTAGACACAAATGATCAAATAGATTTCATTCTGACTATAGTGAATTGTGTTTTCATCTAAACCATTCCGTGTTGTAGTTCTAAGTGTATGACACGGGCTGATGTCCTGTTGGAATGTGAACCTTTGCTCCGTTCTAGAGTCTTTTACAACCGCTAACAGGTTTCCCTTTTGTTCTCCATCTGTCTTCCCATCAACTCTCACCAGCTTCCAGGTCCTAGGAAAGGTCTTCCCTCACCATGACGCTGCCAACATCAAGTTTCCAGTGTTGATGTTCAGAGTTGGTCTTCTACCACGCGAAGAGTTTTGAATGTACAGTTGTTACCAGACCCCCTTTTTCTACATGCTTGTTGTGTCCTCTATACGTGAAGGTTCCTCACTCTTCCATACAGGTGTTCTGAGGAGTGCCTGACTAATAGTTTTATAAACAAGTTGTCCAACCTAAGTTATGGATACCATACTCTTTTCATGTTGGAATGATGGACTGAACAGCACTGAGTAAGAAGTTCAAGGCTTGGGCTATTGTTTTATAACCTAACCACATTGTAAACGTCTTCACAACTTTATCCTTGACCTGTCTGCTGTGTTCTAATTAAGAAATTAGAACACAGCAATAAGGCTCTAATTTAAAAAAAAAAAAAAGCTCTAATTGAAAAATGTCTGAATTTCAATTAAGGACATCAAATGAGAAAAGGATGAACACTCATGAATGCTGCATTTAACATTTTTATTTTGAAAAATGTTTTGACAACCACGCAGACACTAAGATCAAATTCTGCTTTGGGGCAATTTAACTTTGGGCTGGCCCAGGACATCAGACAGAGAAAAGATGTTAAAGTGTTAGCAGAGGATGTTAATTCTGTAAATACTGAATACCACAAAGATTTTCTCTGTTCTCTAGTCAGCTTTAAAAAAGAAAACAAAGAAAAAAAAAAGAATTTTTTTTTTAAAAAAAAAGCTTAAATTTGGTTATTTTTGAGCTTGTTTTCGCCTTTTTATCTAGCTTTTTAAGGATGGGAACACTACTAAAAACACTAAGTGGTGTGTGTTAAGAGTGTGCTCTTTAATTCACTCACCCTGCGTAGCGGTTGTTGTACTGATACGCGCCGACGGGATGTGGCACATTACCGCAGATTATCACACAGGTCAGTATAACCGAGGCGCCAAATGCCCTTTTATGCTCCAGATCCATCCCAGGGGAGCAGGTCAGAGACCGTGGACAGTTTGCAGGATGCAGGTCGGTCGCAAAGAGACGCTTCCAGGACTCCCAGGTTCAGTCCTCGCCGTCAGCAGGGCTGGCCGCAGAAGTGTCGGGTTGCACTCCCGGGCAGTTCTGCGCACAGAGTCGCTCAGATGGTTGTATGGAAATACCACCTCCACTGAAGCTGTGGAGGGAGATCTACAGCAGGGGTAGCGGTTCTTTTTAAAACAAGGAGGACCCGAGTCACGTGGTCCACAGGAACACTCGAAAACTGACTGAGGACATGTGTGTGTGTGTGCGTAGGTGCGTGCGTGTGTGTGTCAACAGATTCCTATGCTGTTGTTGATTCATACGTCTGGTAAAGAAAATAAGTATCATCATTTTGCATTGCTTTTTTTTTTTGCACATACTTTGTGAGATGTAACTTTTTACTTTAACACAGGGGTCCCCAAGCTACGGCCCGCGGGCCGGATCCGGCCCGGCCCCCTGAACAATGCCTGATCCGGCCCGCCTTCTCATACCAGAGAGAATTCAGTGTTTTTTCATATATTGTATTTTCCTGTTTATATGTGGATTTTTCTTCAACCACCAGGGGGGCTCTTGAGCAGATGTGAAAGTAACTTTCCCTCAATGGAATATATACTAGTCAGTCCCAGTCACCGTTTCACTCACGGTTTTTTCCATTTGCATTCTGGGTAAGAATCTATCTAAAAGCGCGAATGTGTCGTCGCGCCCCCCACCCCCCCCCCCCCCCCCCCCCCCCCAACCCTTCCTCATTCTTTCCTTTCTCATACC
>NW_015112722.1:371759-439640 GCF_001443285.1 Poecilia latipinna
GCAAAAAAAAAAAAAAAAAAGGTTTAATATAAGATTTATATATGTATCTGAAAAGTTTGGAAATTTCCTTCTTTTTTTTTTAGTTTATCAGCAAAAACATTTCTGTAAACTTTCATTGATTATATATATATATATATATATATATATATATATATATATATATATATATATATATATATATATATAGCTGCAACACTTATTGTTACTTCTGCCATTGCCTTCCTGTGCAATTCTGCTTATTTAACACATATTTCAGGACCTTTTTATCAAACCCAGAAACTAAACAAAACAGCACAGTTTTTTGTTTTTTTGTTCAGCACTATCATTTTCTCTATTTAGCTCAACTTTTTGTTGACATTTCAAGAATGTTGTGAAAATGATTCACGAGCTTTTGTGTAGCAAGGGGAACATGACCGTTTGTGTCATTACATTTGAAGAATTAATGCAGCCTTGAGGCCACATTAGGGTCATCTCTTTATTTAAATACTGTCAAATTTTGTTTTTGTGGTTGTCTTTCATAAATAACCATTCTATAAACTGCATTTAAAGACGTAAAAAAAAAAAAAAAGCATTCTGGTATTAAACAATGGGCTCAAAACCCAGCCATTTGTCTGTTTATTTAGATGTGAAGTGTGCGTTGAGCTTCTGAATCTTTGAAGTTTCACAACCAGCCACCAGTGCCGTCCATGTGTTGGCACAGGTCCACCATAAAATTCCTCTGTGGAGCTGTTAATGTCGCCTCCTTTTATTCAAGGCTATCCGTGCCTACGTTTGATCCTCACTTATCATCCAACCCTGTGATTAAATGTCTAAGTCAACCGCAGGCCTCGCCTTTTGTGACTGCACATTTTTCACATGCTTCTCTGTCAATAGTTTGCCACCTGTTTTTCACCATTTAGTATGCAAAATGAGACCCCAAACACACTTCTATCTCCCACTAGCATCATTTTGCTTATAAAAGACATGTGGCGTAATAAAGGAGAGACACATGTGATTCTTGTTGGGAAACAGAATTACGTTTCTGTGCACTTTTGTTCCTTGTGAGGAGACGTTTAGCTTCGTTTCCCTGTTTTCAGTGTTTCCATTTTTGTTTATATCCGCTCACTTTCTTATGGCAGCCTCCATCAGTTGCCTCCTGCTGCTACTTCCAGTTGGTAAACTCAATCTTATGTTTGCTGATTAATAATAATCCAGCAAACATTTACACCGTCTGATCTCCTAAGTACTCTGTCAGATCTCTTGTTACCAGGGTCATAGCTCGCTTTTTTTTTTTCTCCTTGAAGGTTTTCTCTTTACTGCCTCCTCAGCTGTTTTATCATTAAATATCCATCTCGACAGTTTTGTCTGCCTCCCTCCTGTGTTACGGTCCTTCACAACTGGCATATTTAAGATGACTTATTGAAAATTGCAACATTTGGATGGAAATGATCTTTTTGCTCCTTTTAAAATCAGAAGATATAATAATAGGTTAATTAAAACCATTAACCTTATAATTTCTCACAAAAGCCTTTGTAGAATAGTTGAATTTGGATGACAATATTAAATGTTTTTTTTTTCTCTTGTTTATTTAATGACAAATACAGTGAACATAATACAAAGTAGATATCATGCATGCATTTTTATAGACAGAGCTCATTTGCAGCACCTGTTCCGACTACCTTAACTTAACGGTTTTGTGTTTTCATACCCCTTCCAGCAGTGGACTTCAACCTTTGTTGTTTCTTTATTCTCAACATTTCCCGCCCGCGCCTTTTGTTCTTCCATTTTGTTCTACGCTTTTTGTTTTGGAAATGTTTTGCACTTCGTATTATTTTCTCATTTATTCCTTCTGTTAGTTTAGTTTATCTTTTTCAGTGGTGGATGTATTTCGTTAGATTTGGTACTTATTTCTGCTGTTTCTGTAGGTTCTCTTTCTTCCAGCTTCATCTTTACTTTTGCCTTAGTCACCTTGCCATCTACTCACCTTCCCCAGCTGCTAGTCATTTATCTTATCTAGTGTCACTCGCTCCCTTCCCAGCTGTAGTGAGTTTCCCTAATTAGTTTCTTTGTCATCGCCACTCCCTACGTCATTACTCACCACTGGTTCCTTTCATTTGCTCCGTTGATCTGTTTACCCCATGTCGCTGTCCCTCCTTGTCTCATGTTCTGGTTTCCAGTACTTGTAAGTGTTTAGGAATTTGTTCATTAAATCATGGTTCATATGACCGTCCCGTTCTCCTTTCTGCACCCCACATGGCGTGTATTTAAGAAAATGTATTCTTTTTAACAATGCCCAGTAAAAACAGATAAAAGTCACATACTTCTGCTTTTAAAAGTAGTTGATTTCGATGGATTTTTGATTTAGTTTTAAATCCATGATGTTTTAATTTCCTTTCTTCACATAGGAAGACATGAATTTCTCCTAAATGGTGTTCCTTGGGGCTCAGTCTTAGGACTGTTTCTTTTTATTTGTATTATTATTGTGAGCATTAATCTCATCACTGCAAATGTTTTTGCTTATGCTGTCATGATTCACAGACTGTGTCTCTCAGTATAAAAGACTAAAAATAACTCTGCTCCATTTAAGTCTGTGCAGGGTTACGGACTTTTGATTACATGCATGTTTCTTCTCGTATATTCAGAATGCTTTGGGTCCTGTTTACCTAACCCTGTGCTTTTAACATTAAAAGTCTAAACAGAATCTGTGGGGTGGAAAAAGTATTTCATTTCAAGCGGTTTCACCTAATGCCTGAAACTGCTTGAAATAAAACCTAAAAATGAAGCATAAGGTCTTTCTGAACATTATTAACAAGTCCCTTAGCAACACGGAGAGACGTTTTTACTTAATCTGATAAAACATACTAAGTAAAGGCTAAAACAAACTAACATTTTTGTTCTGTGAATAAACGTCATATTGGTTCTAAAGTTCTATAAAAGCACTTGTCCTCCTTATTTGCTGATTTCTTTCTTTTTTTTTTTTTTACAACTTGGAGCTAAATTTTCTATGGTTAAGAAGCAGTGATTTCCTAAAGGAATCTCTTTACAAAACTAACGTTAAACTTCTGCAGAATTATGTGGATCTAAGTAGCAGCTGCACACAGAACCGTATTCATAAAAACCTCTCCCTTCTATGCATATGATGTTCAAAGGGCTTATGAGGCAAGTAAAAAAAACAAAAAAAAACTGGAATGTAAAAATTGGGTGTTTATTTAAATGGCTTGGTATGGTGATGTTACGTATTGCACTGCTTGGAGTTTGCTTCATGGTGTAATTAATATGCAGGACTGCATTTCTTGGTATGTGGTGCAGCTGTGGGTTTTGGGCTGTGGTCTGTGGTGACGTGAATCTTTTTTGTGTGTGTGTGTGTGTGTGTGTGTGTGAGAGTGTGTTCAGGATAAAATCTTAGTCCAATTCACAAGTCCCTAAGTGGCACCCAGGGCTGGTAAATCACAATTTTCTCTCCTGAATGTGCCCTGAGGACTGTGAAAAGCCTCTTTGATATACTTGCAGTCGAGAACCAGGTTGTAGAGGCGTCTGGTGGGGTGGGGCTCTAGTTAAAACACGGGGACTCCACAAGACATGACAGATTGAAACTGACCCTGAGCAGAGGTATAAGTGCACATCTTTGATCAAATGCTCACGAGAGAGGAGATGGAACATCACCGAGGTCTTGACTTCCAGGGAACCTTGAATGTGTTGCTGTGAATAAGTATTTGTTCCCTTATAGATTTCTCCTCTTTTTGCTTTTTTGGTTATGTTTAAATGTTTCAGACTATCAAACAAATGTTGACATCAGAGGGCCAGTTTGGTTTGGATAGTTTTGATTTGAGCAATCATTTAATCTTTTTTAAAAATACAATTCTGCTCACTTTATCTTTGTCATATTATTAATTGTTTTCTGATGATCTACAATATTTTAGTTTGACAAGAAAAAGCAAAATCAAAAGCAACTATTCTCTCTGTTCTGCTTTATATTATACTTTAAAAAAGGCTAGACTGACCTAAAATCAAAAACTGCATGAAAGATTTGATTAATCTTTCATGTAGAAAGATTAATCACTTTCAGAAAGTGGTCTGAAAAGTGGTCTTTTCAGGTCATGTGGTCTTTTCAGACCACTTTCTGAGAAGAAAGTGGTCTGAGTTAATTAAAAATAAGAAAATGTGAGTTAATAAAACCAAAAACTATCCAGATATTTCTTTTTTCAGACCATCTTTTCAGTGGTCTGAAAAGATTAAAACATGAGAAGAATGTTTTAAACATTCTTCTCATGTTTAAAACATGAGAAGAATGTTAGAAATGACCAAATTGCTGGAGGATACTGATTAAAAACCATAAACTATGAAAAGCTGACACTGTCATTAAAAATCCTGCAGACAAATGTCAGGACGCTGCAAGTATGTGGTTGTTTTATTTGTTTTTATTTCATGTCACATAACCTCTTTGTTCAGCTGTTAGCAACAGGACAATATTCTTAGTTTTTATTTTGATGGTACTTGAATAGGACTTTTATTTTAAAACTACAAGTTTCATGGTTTACATTTCCTCTGGTCAGGACTGTACATTTTCTGCTGCTGGGATCTCTGTGATCTTCCTGAGTAGAAAAAAAATAAATGAATAAAAAGCACACAACTTTGACCCAGAAAATCTAAAGACCTTTTATATTTGCAGACAAATAAGTTGGTGTTTGCAACATAACAGGACTCTACTATGCCACTTATCTTGACCGGTTGCGCACCACTGCACCATGCATTAGTGAACACTAACCACAGTACAGTGATTGTAACCTTGTTTAACTCTAAGACTTAGAATGACTTCTTTATTGCAGACGTTTGCTCAGTTCAAGTCATTTTTTCTGTAAATTGAATGAAACTATTTAATTTGACTCAATTTATACTTTGTACACACATTTAAATGCTGCCTAAAAATAAGTTGGATCTGTATTAGTGTAAATGCATCAGAAAAATGAGACTGATTATCTTGCAAAAAATGCATTGTTTTTTCTATGAACTGATGATTAAAACTGATCTGTGGGAACAGTGAAAAAGATGCAGCTGTTTCCAACCCTGGAAGAAAGGAGGATTTCCTTCCTGGAGGACTTTATGTCACCAGTAGCAATTCAACAGACCAATGTCATGAGTGATAAAATCTAATAGTGCAGAATGATGCTCTAAATGTATTAACTTGTATAAAGCAACAATGTAACAGTTCTATTGCAAATATTTCCCATGTGTTATGCCTTTTTTATCTTTATTTTTTTTAAAGTAGCCTCATTTCAGTTATTTTCCAACAAAGGATTCTATCCATTTAGATGCCTATTTTTAATCCAATTAAATACAACACTGCCCTCTGGTGGTAGTTAGAAAGCATCACTGCGAACACTTCAGCCAGAAACGCGTGAGAAGGCTGCAGTACCACATCTGACCACCAGAGTACACCACAGATCATTGTGTTTGAAAAGTCACAAAACCGACTCTGAAACCTGCAGCAGCTCTGCGGCGTGAGGACTCGGATAAAGTAGGCCGTTTGTGTAACAAAGTGCATGAGTTTATTGCAAAAAAGGGATTGGGCTGAATCCTCAGTAGTTGAGATGCTAATCCCCGCCTCATCATAGTGGCTTCCAGTGAAATCGTCTCTAAGAATGTAAAGCTGGGTTTAGTGTTTATCGTATTTCTATTCATCCGGGCGCAAAACGACTTTTGCTGTATCTAATTCAATACGCAAACACTTAGCCGACTTCTCGACAGGCCGCCTCGGCTCTGTGTCAGTGAGGAGGAGCACCCGGGGAGTTTTCAGCTCCGAGCAAGTGGAGGTTCTGTCCTAATTAAACACACGCTGTTTAATTAAATATCATTGTTGTGATCTGTGCAGCTCATTGCTTGCTAATTTTCTCTAACTGCAGTTTTAGATCGGTCCAGTTTAATATGACAAGATTTGCCAAGCTGTGAAGCACGTTTAAATCTCATTTTGAAAATATTTTTTGCAGGGAAGGACAGACTTGCAATATGTAATTCATCGAATGAATATGAATTATTTTAAAAAATAAATAAATAACTAAACCTTGTAGAGGCTGCAAAGGACTGAAGACTGAGACATAGGTTCATCTTCCAGGAAGACATCGACCCTAAACCAGAGGTTCAACAGAATGATTTGGATCAGAGGGCAGATCTGAACACAACTGCTGCAATTTTTGAAAATTGTTTGAAATTTTATACTCTTGGTTTAATCTAACTGAGACTGAGTTATTTTGTTGAAAAAGAATGGGCATAAAATGGACTTTTTAGATGTGCAAAGGTCGTTGAAGCATAATTGATTTAATTAACACCACCCTTAAAAATATACAAGCCACAAATAGTTTTCAAATGTTTCACTTTACAATTATGCACTTCTAACATCCCACTGATATGCAATAAAATATGTGGTTGTGCTATGACAAAATGTGGAAGTGCTCACGAGGTGAGAGTATTGCTGCAAAGCACTGTGCAAAGCTATTATAATAGCCTTACTGTCCCCCCATTTAGTCATATCGCCAAAAGAATAACAAACATTTCCTCCTTAAAAAAAAGTCCCAGACATATCACAGCATGTCCGTGAACACATTTTCTTTCCGTTTCTCCGGCCACCTGCACCCTGTTTCCTCTGAAAATAAGAGGTTTCCCTTCTGCGCTCACGTTCTCTGCAAGGAAACTGGAGCCGAGTGAGTAATCTGGAGAGAGATGCAGCCATTAGGAGACAAGGAAGACTCTCATAGTGCAGATCATGCTGTCTGTGACTGACTCAGGCAAGAGACGAGACTGTATGCGAGCTGGTTTTTTCCACATAAAATATACAAACTGAATATTATCAACGCCCTAAGTTATTTTTTATTTTTTCTATTTTTATTTTGCCAAAAGTTAGTTTTGCAAAAAAGAAGAAAAAAAAATCACTTTCGGCAAAATTTGACTCAAGCCATTACTTTAGGAAAGTGACAATATCATGAAATAATAAATAAAATCAATGGAGGGCTTACAGATAAAACAATTGCATTTTGGAGTTGTTCTATATTTTGTTCTTGTGATATTTAAGAGAGTCTTTGAGCTGATTCTGACTTGAAGCAGAGTCTTTATGTGTATAGACAGATTGTCTGCATACATACACGCTGGCAACAGGTGGAAGCTTCACCTCTTTACCCTGGTTATGTATTTCAGCCATACACATACAATTGTTGCATTCCTGGTTGCCTCAGTGTTATGTCAAAGGATTGGAAGCATCTGAATGTATGTCTGAACACAGAATACTTCTGTGCATCCAACCTTATGTTTGTATCAGGAGTTAAATCCTTGGAAAATATCACTGTGCACACTCGACTGGTAGACATATGCATGGGCTACAAGAGGACATGACCCATACAGGCTGCTCCTTCTTTTTTTTTTTCCTTTTTTTTGTTCCACCAAATGCATCATGCATATTTCGTCTGAAGTTATGGATTTCTGTTCCTAGAACTTTGTTTACTACAGCTCCAACATTTGCCTGAATACGGACTAATCAATAACTCATTAATGTCTTGATTGCATTGTCAGCATCTCTTCTCCTCAAACTGACAAATGATTCCATCTTAAACTCGGAGAGCAAATAGCGCTATCGTCCACCTTTAACCATTTGAGACATGTCTTAGAAAAAGAAGACGTAGCTCGCATGATGCAAAGGGAACAAGACGGACATTTGTTAATCAATTGTTCAAGTGCTGTTGAACATTTTTGGGCTGGAGCAATATTTTTATGCTTTGTGAAGCATACAAATTAGTTCTTTGGTAGTTCTTTGGTGACACCTATCAAAAATGCCAACAACAACATGTTCTGATATGATCTTTAATCCGTTCTTGGAAATGCAGAGATCATTATCCCAGCAACCCTCTCCCGAGGCATTCACACATCACTAGGGAAACATGGTACCATGAGAAAATTGTGGTTCTGCCCTGGACACTCCGTTCAGTGCAACAAGCACTGAATGTTGCATTGAGAAAATCCTCCTAAACCGAAGGCTTCCTGATCAGTTGTCTAAACCATTTTAGCCTTTTCAGAGCGGAGGAGCAGCATCTGTACTGAGTTCCCTCCAGATGATGGAGTTGTTCACCCGATGTCAAAGGGTGATGAAGACAATTTCAGATGCTTATGTTTGGGATCTTATTCTTCTTATCTCAAAACTGTCGGTGAAGGCTGGAAGGTAGATTAAATGCTGTAGCTCGGTTCATGAATCCCTGCAGATGAGGATCCGTCTTCTGTTCTGTCCTGCCATCTTGAGTAAAACGAAGCAAAGACACCAAGGTACTTGAAGTCCTCTTATTAAGGCAGAGACTTAACTCTGACCTGCAGAGAACAGTCAAGCAGTTGAGTAGCACAGGTTCCGACTTAGAGGAACTGATCCTCATCCAGGCTGCTCGCGATTTGGTGGCGAAACATGTTTAAAATCGTGGCCGGAAAACGGCAACCAAACTGCCCATTGTATACAAAAAGAAAAGACGAGAAAATCCTCCTCTATATAGCTACACCTTGAGATCCTGAACATGAGTGAGAAAAAAAAAAAAATGTGCAAGGAACCAATAACACTCACATTGAAGCAAAAATGAATACATCAAACAAATCTTAAACAGACACAAATGTAAGAAATCTAAATTTAATGCTGGTTTCCTTTTGCTTTCTACCTGAACAGCTTTTTGATTAGATGAAACTTGACCTGCATGAGTCAGTGTTAAATGCTGCTAGATGACTTCTTGTTGAGATTTCAGGACTATATGTGCATAAAGTGAAAATAACTAAACATGTAAAAATGACTTCACAAATTAGAAATGCGCACAAACTTTCAAAAATAACCACTAAAATTTTAAAATCTTTTTCTTTTTATAAATGTGTTCCAACTTTAGCGCATTTCACTTAGTTTATTAAATTATTAGCCCAGGAGGTGATTTGAGTTATATATATTTGAGATAGTTTCCTGAAAGACAAAGCCAAAAGAAGACTTGGTTTCTTAAGAGACATTCAATGTAATAAGTTGAGAGGAACAAGTATTTTGTTGTAGTAACTGGTATAGATAAGGGAAAAAAGAGCCCTAACAGGAATTTGTAAAAGTGGGAAACATAAGAGACCTTTGTGTCTGCAACGTGATGTCTGTTGATTTGCAGAGCGATTTGAATCAATGGAAACTCTTGTGTCTTTATTTTGAAACATTTAACCGGAAGCTATTGTGCGCATTGCGGCATACTTAACATGAGTGGTCCCCACTTTTAAGGCTGCTGGTGTAGGATGAAGGTTTTCAGGAGTCACATGGACTTAACTTTTAACTGGAGTTCAGTTCATTCTCACTACTCAGCAACGCACCTTGTGCTAATTTCTTTCTCTCTCTTTTTGAAACTTTTTGCTTCCCATTTAGCTACTTTCCTCGCATATTCAGACATTTTCCCGGACTTTTTGAGGACTTTCATCGCAGACACCGGTTGCTAGTTCTGAACATGTTGCGAACTTTCCTCTGCCGCATCTAAACTCAACTTGGCGATGTGAAACCGTGGCCGGCTGAAGGAAATAACGTTTCTTTACATCCACAAGTTCCCTCAGAATGACTGAAGAAAGCAGAAGTGAACACAGGGCTGAAAGCGGAAAGGACCAGGAGAAACAGCTCCGGCTGCGAGTCTGCGTCCTAAATGAACTTTTGAAGACTGAAAGGGATTATGTTGGGACACTGGACTTTCTCTCGGTGAGTGTTGCATAATGTAGGAAGAGTTTTTTAAAAAAAAGTCCAGATTGTATTTGCCTTAAAAAAAAAGACAAAAAAACAATTCTACCCTGACAAATAAACAAATAAAAGCAGACAATCTGCTTAATATGCACGGTGCATCTGCCTTGCAGAGCAACAACGGACCCATTAAAGCCTTACAGGGTTTCATCTGTCCTTGCCCGTTGCTGTCTTGTGTACAGGTTTTGTTTGATTTGTCTTGTTTGTCTTGCAGCCCTTTTGATTAAGATCTCTGTTTGTTTACAAGTGTGAAATTGGAAGAGCAGTTGCACAGCCAGAACTCTGCTTTGATCCTCTTTTCGGTTTGACCCAAGGATGTTTGAGGCTCATAGTGTGGCGGGCAGGTCGCTCACAAAAACATGGTGTAACACTGGCAGCAGTGTCACAGTCTGCATAATCCCACCTGCATGTGAATATGCATATGTGCATATTCGTACGCTTTCTTTGAGATGTTTCCTCGGAATAAAATCCGGTGCAGCCAGTTGCCTTCACAAGTCAACCGAGATGCTCATTGCAAAAAGAATATCTAAATCTAGAACTTGAACATTGATGTCCACAGACTTCCTCCATCCTATCCAACCGGCTATAATGGAGAGAAGGGAGGAGAAACATTTCAGTTTCTAGATGTGCAAAGCAGGTAGGGACCCTGAAAAGACTGGAACTTTTCCAGGGCCTGAATACAAATGTGAACTCCTCGCCACACTTTTCAGATGTCAGACTTTCTCTCCACAATTAGACAGTACTACTGCTAAAACACATCAACATGTCTTACTGTAATGGGATAATTTACTAAAAAAAAGGTACAAATACTTTCACCTTTTTTCATTTTGTATAACCCATTCCAGCCTCAAGACATGACATGATGAAATAAACTAAAACAGAAGACATTACATTGCTGTGGCATAATTACAGAAATTAGTAAAAAGTTAGAATTAAATTAATGATGTTCCAGCTCTAAATACGTAATTATTCGATTTAACAGACAACATACTACACTGTATGTGCAGTGCTTTGGTCATTTATTAAATGACCACACCACTGTCATAAACATAACTAAATATTAAACAATGAAGCAAAAAAAAAAAAAAAAATAATGCTAGAAATACTCCCAAAACATCCAAAGTGTGAGTTTCTCACACCAATTTTACTAATTCCTGTCATGTGCAGGATCACAACTGTATCCCGTAACGACATCTCTTGCAACACGGGAGAACACATTTCCCATCTCATCCGACCCATATGGTGCAAGCTCTGCCAAAGACATCGCAGGTGGACTTGAATGAAAACCATTAGCACGAGTGCGGATAACACCAGGCATGCCACCACATGACTGGAGGCACCCACTGTTCTTCAAATGGCTTTACATCAAAGTTATGGGTTGAGTAGGAGACATTGTAAGGCAAAATGCTTGATTTTCAGTGATGCTCTCAAGTAACGCACGGGTATCTGGATCAAATCCTCTGCCACCACCGTCCAGATGTTTCCAATTGGAACGAAGGAGAAAAAAACGGAGGATGGAGGAGCACTATCTGGCATCGACGACAGATGGGGGTTTTGTTGGGAATGCAGCCACCCCTCCTTTATCTCCCTTGTTGTGCCGTGGCAGGGATTAATTTCAGAGGTGACAGATCCTTGTGAGGCCTTTCTGTTCTGGCCGGGAATGTTTGGATAGACGCTTCAGATTGATGCGAGCGGGACTGGTTTTAATGTATTTTATCTGATGGTGTTGAGAGAAGTTGGATTGTTAGAAATAAAGAGTTTGACCTTCTTTGGGGAGACCCTGGTGAGCTTTTATGGAAGATATTAAAGATGATCAAAGAAAAGCCCTACTGTGGAGAGAGGTCACAGTACAGACCTTTATCTGATCAGAGGAATAACAGGACCCCTGGTTCCCAAACACAAGCCAGATAGGAGTCACAATTCTCTGTGTGTCTACAGGTCAGAGGGTAGCCGCCCCCTGTCTGTGCTGCCATTGGATGTCCTAATCCTGGAGGGACAGAGGCAGGCAGAATATTATTAGAGGGGGTGAAAGGGAAAAGCAGATCGCAGAGCAGACAGTGCCAGGAGGGTGAAGGGTACGAGTGGCTGGTCTTCTTGTAAGCCATATTTCCTGGAGGAGGAATTCCTCTGAGGTTAGAAATTGCTGCAGAACAATGAGGCTCTGGTCGGTTGGTGAGGTTGAACCGAGGTGCAGAGATTGCCTCTACTGATCTGGAGGACCAAAACACAATGCTTACCCCCAAACACATGTTTTAACATTCAGGTCATAGAGAGTTTTGTTCTGGGAAAGTCTGAGCCCACAGTGTACGTCTCTCTCACTCTCTTGTGGGAAAATGAAGATTGCATCTTCACGGTGTCGATGCTCTGAAGTCTAATTGTGACTTTTTCTTGGAATTTTCTTTGGATAATTTCCCCTGCATTTTAAATACACCAGAAGAAGCTTCCAGGGAAACATTTGTGTATATATATCTCGCATAATGGACAATTATAACTTGTGATAGTGGACGGAGGTGAGCGCCGGTGTTTGTCTTGGACCGCTCTGAGCTGACAAAATGACGGCCAATCTCAACAGTGGCTCAGTAGGAAGAAGAAATTTAGACTCTGCTTAAAAGACGTGCTGGGATAATAGGGCTCATATGCAGTTTTAAAGAAGCCTGGAATAGTCTGGAATTTGATTTAAGGATTTTTCAGGTTTGGACAAGTGTGGAAAAATAAGCTAGAGGTTGGAAAATGTTTGTATTCACAATTTATTCCCAGTTCCAAATGGTGAAATAATTCCGACGTCCACAATTTTCATGCACTCTAAGGTCTTAAAGAGAGAAAATGCAAAAAAGGTGTCAGTGTGTGGGGGAAATCTTTTATGTTCTGCTTCTGGAGGAAGATCTGAGCCACAAGTTAATTTATTCCTTTGGGCTTGGTAATAGATTAATTGGGCCCTTTGCTTCGATCCCTCTTTAACAAAAGCATCTTTAAAGTGAGCGCAATGTTTGAAACCATTTTTAGACCTTAAATCAACAGAAATTAAATATATTTGATCAGAGACAACAGAGTCATTCTGTCATAAAACATTCCCAGGTAAAAACGACATCTGTTTAAGACTTTAAACAAGAAGAAGGCTTTCTCTGTTTAGCCATTTTGTATTTTATGCTGATGTTGCCTTTGTCAACAAGCAAGTCACTATTACTTTTTTTTTTTTTTAAATCAGTGTTGTGTCTGTAGAAAGGGCAGTAGGAAGTTCAAGAAAATCAGGCCTAATGACGAAAACAGATGAAGAGCATTTACTGCCTCCCAGAGATCCAGGTAGTTCACTAAGCCATTTTTGTGTGCGTTTGCCTTTGGGTACTCCATGTCTCGCTCTCTGGGCTTTAGCTTTGTTGACTCCCTGAATAGAGTAGTCACTGTAGCAGCAGCCAGGCTGCCTGCTTTTTCTTTTGCTGGTAGCATTTGATCCAGACAGTGGTTAGGTCAAGGAAGGGGGTCAGAGACGTTCATGCCTCTGGATATTATGATCCTGAAGGTCACAGCCTCTTGTTCCTATCCTTTTCCCGAATGTTCATCTTGAGATGTTGGTACATCCTTCCCTTTCCTGCAAAATAGAAACAAGGTCATGTTTGCCTGCCTCTCCTTTGATAAGAGAAGACACAAACTCGGATGTCAAAACAGGGGACATTTTTAGAAGGAGGGTTGTTATTATGCAGGGAACGTTGTAACTCCAGGTGTTCTTATGTGATTGAAGAAATCAAGACAGTCTGAAGTGTGTAACTTTTATAAGAAATGTGTGTGTGTGTTTTTTTAGATATTTATTAAACTATCAACATGTCATGACAGTATGTTGTGAGACAGTTCCTCCACCTCTTCCCTGTGCTGCTATTGCTATCTGAAGAAATGCACCGCTTACAAACAAAAAACCAATGAGAGCTAGGAGGAGCATCAAGCTTGTGAAAGCGATGCTAATGGTGGAGGAATGTTATGCTAACTAGCCGTAGCTTTCAGGACAAGCTCTGCTGACAGTGAGAAGTTGTAGTGGTAGCAGAGAGTTGAGTGGCTCTGATTGGCTATTTCCTGTTGGCACTGTCTTGTACTGTCACGACAAAATGAGAAGTTCAATAAATATGGAAAAAAAGTTTTTAATAAAAGTTACGTACTGTGTGGCGTTAATATTTTACTAATCAATTGTCTATTTTTAGTTTGATTGCCGTAGTGTTGTCAAATCTTGGACTGTAGGGAAGCTATTTTCCTTTAGCACAGTGGGCCAGATCTCTGTCCTCAGAGTTGTTGAAAGGGTTAGAGAAGTTCCTTGTATCTGCAACAGGCTGTGACCCTGAAGACATTTCACTTGGGTACCTAAGGACAATGCTTCTTCTGTAACCAAAGCAAGAGTTGTGTTTGCATTATTGGCACAAAGTCAAGCTTGTTCCTTTGAGCTTGTTCTGGGTGTTTTCATCTTGTCACGAACCTCGTTCGTGGTGCTCATGGACGGCACCTCAAGGTGTAGTCGTGGTTTGGGAACTTCTGAGTTTCTCGTTTGCTTTTGGCAGATGATTCTGCTGGCGTCTTCAAACCAGAATCTTTAGCTGTTTTCAGTCAAGAGTTAAATCTATAAAGAGCTCGTTCTACAAATGTGAGGACTTGGTTTTCAACCTGAGAAAGGTTTCACTGGTATGACCTAGTTGGTTGCTTTAAGCACAGAGGGTTTATGTTCGGTTGGTGTCTCATTCCTGAAGGGATGATTTAATTGAGCAGGAAATGAATAGATAGATTGACTTGGTGTCTACATTAATAAGGTAAAACTCCTCATCTACTTGTCTGCCTTCATTAAGACTTTCATCTATACTCATGAGATATGAATTATTATCAAAATATCAGCATCCTGGAGACAAGCTTACCCTTTCGATCAGGGGTCTGCAACCTTTATCTCCAAAGAGCCATTTTTGCCCACTGTCCATCTAAACAAAACTTGCTTAAGGCCACAAATGTTACTTTGCAATCATCTTAATCTTGTAGACTAGTTCATTTTTTTAATTTTTTTTTATAAAAATCTACAATAGGAACTGTGTGGTCATTTTTAAAGAATAATTTTATTTCTACTTTTAGGTTTTATCATAAAGGGGAAAAATGTGTATTGATTATTCATTTTTAGCTAGTTATAAAAAGCTAAGTTGATGAAGGTCCAAAGAGCACTTTTGAAAAATCTAAAATGTATTGGAGAATGTCGCTAGGAAAAAGAATAGTTGGATTTCCCTCCTTGATCCGTCACATGGATGGGCCAGCAGCTCAGTCAATATTTCAGTCATTAGAAGTGACAAATATTTTGAGATGTTGTTTGAGTTTTTAGATGCTGGAATAAAAAAAAATAAAGTCATAACTTCTTGTTATGTATGAATGACATCATATGCTGTTGTCTTTTAGGGCCAATAAATCATTTTATGAAAGTAGTTTAGGGGAAACGGGGATTAAAACTAAAGTTGAGTGCTTTATTCCCAGAGCATGATGTTAGGCATTAACTTACATCAGTTTGTCGTCATAATGGACCCCAATTGTTCTTGTTTTTATTCCCTAATTACTTCCTTTTTTTTTCAAAACTCATGATTGCTGCACAATACTTTACTTACCATCTAGTTTTTTTTTTCTTCAGAAACAGCACAAATGACATTTGTGTGTTAAGTAAAAGGGATCTTTTGGGTTGAAGATGTATTTAAGAAAGCACAAGTAACCAAAATACTGATTAAATTATATGAGATTATATAGAGGAGGTAGGTGTGATCTCTTCACAGATATAATAAAGTTATAATAGTAATCCTATTTAGTCATAGTAATAACCAATTAATATAACCACTAGTAATTATTTTCTATCTGGCTATCATAAGGTTCTCTGCTATAATCTTTGAAAGCTGATTTTGGAATAAAAATACCTTGATTTGTAAGTAGAATCACCAATGATTGTTTTTTGTGATTATATAAAATGCATATCACTTACATTTTTGTTAGATTGTCATGCTTTGGTATTACATAACCAAATTACATTAAAATTTTGGAAAAAAAAACAAAAAAAAAACAACTTGAGTGTCATAGACCAGCGTTGGCCAGGAAGCGGCTTATTGACGTTAATCGGGTTCTTTCCCTCAGATTGTTGTCAAGTAATAACCTTTTACAACCAAACGTTGCCAAAATGTTCCAAACGCTGTCACAATGTTCGCCTCTAATGTTAATGTTGAAACTAAAATGGCAAAATTTTCCTTCTGTTAGTTTAATTGAAAAGTATATGTGCACACTCTACAATGCAGCACCACCCCACATGGCAGTGTTGGATTCTGTACATTTTTAATCCTTTTTTTAACAACACACTGTAGGTGTGGAGGCGTCGAGTGTTAAGCTCTTCAATCCTGAACAATTTCAAATGCTTCATAGTTATTTTTTTCATGTCTGGCTTTATTTTTTATCCCACTCCACAAATCTTCATCCGTCCACATTTTTTGGAAACTGAGGAGTGCTTTCCGGCTTTCTCCTTATAAAATTTGTATTATTGTGCCTGTGAAGTTAGAGCCGTATGGTTTCGTGTTGCCGCGTTGAATCCTGACCTCCGTTCGCAATCCAAACTAACTGAAACTCAGTTCCAGCTAAATAACCTTCCAGGTGTTGAGAGCAGAGGTGAAAGGGAAGCAAGGTGAGATGTGTTTTTCTTTCTTTAAACCTTTTTTAATTAGATTTGCTCCATGTATCCAGTCAGCCTCTCTCCTGTGTCTGTTCCCCCTTGTGAGGCCTCCGAACTCAATGAAGTGGCACACTTGCATTTTAATTTCACAGTCTCAACATTAACTAACCCACATTTTACAAGATGAATCTATGACTCCAAAATGACTTTTTTTTTTCATAGTGTGCCTTTGGTTTTGCCTGATACTTTTCTAATTTGACAGAGGATGCAGGTTTACATCGATGCAAGTATCATCAAACTTGTCTTTTAGGATCCCGAGGATTAATTTTTAGTAATATTTCCTCTCCTACAGAGATTTTTTTGGATCAGGCCTGAGTCTCAAATGGTTGAAATAATGAATAATCCTTCATCTAGATGCCGAGATTGGAGATTTAGCTAGTTTTTAAATGTAATTTTGCCAAAAGTGAGCTCCTGTATATATTTGTGAAAAAATGATTAATGCACGGAACAGGCTGCTTGAGTTGCACTCTTTGAAGTGTGTAATATCTGTTCGTTTTAGTCCTGTCCCTCTCTCCTGCGGGACCTTACCATGGATTGAGTGCTTCAGTTTTTCTTCCTCACAGATGCCAGTTTTGAAGCAGGATTTCCTTCCTTCCTGTACCTCCCCGTCTTTACATTGTGCTACATGCTTCCTGCTTAAAAGCACACATGCAAACTTATAACTCCCGCACTTTACAGCACCACACTCTCTGCAGAGAGGTGCTGCTGTCTTTAAGCCCAGAGGAGAAGGCGGCCTTTGATTTGGCCTGTGGCAGGTGTCTGGTCACATGGCATAAAACGGTGGCAGCAAACACTTGTCAGGATGGGGGCAGAGGGGGTCATCCTCACAAGGGACTGTGTTTTCCACACTTGTGTCAAAGACATTCTCAGACTTGCTCGGGTCTTTGTGCAGAGAGTGTACTCCTGAACATTGCCATTTTTATAAGAGACAAAAGTAGATTGAAATACTGACTGAAAGTTTGCTAATCTATGCATTCCCCTAAACCAGCCCCTTATCCTTCACTATTTGCTTCATACAGAGAGTCTGGGTTTCTGGCTTTTGAGAAGTGATTGCTCCCTGGAGGCACAGACTCTGTTAAGGTTTTAAATTTTACCCAATTGCTAAAATTTGCCTGTGATGTACGGGCCAGTTCAATGCTATGAAGCTTACCGGAAATAGTTTTGAACAACCATCTTCAACTACAGAGAGAGAAGAGCTGAGCTGAACGAGGCGAATGTTGATGTTAATTCAACATTTGGAAACGTGGCCAACACAGACTGAACAGCTTCCTTCACTTCCTCAGCTGCCATTTCTAAAACTACAGCCAACTGCAATTCTAAAACAGCACACAAAAAAAAAAAAAAATCAAGGTCGTCGTTCACAGCTTATCCTTGTATTCCCTGATAGGCCCGTTATATCTACCGGAGGGAATCGAAGTGAAGGGGAAAAAAAGCCCAGACTGTGCTGTATGTGAGATTTTTTCGTATTGCACAGAAAGACAATGGCCAGGCTAGTGTTCTCCTTGAACGTCTCCACATTTTGCCACATTATAGTCACAACTGTAAAGCTTCGAATAGGATTTTATATCAACAAAGTGTGCATAATTGTAAAAGAAAATTATACATTGCTTAAAAAAAAACAACATACCTTTTTTACTGAGTTCCCTTGCATGTATTATCTTGCTTGAAAAGACATTCTTCCAGTTTCAAGTCTCTTGGCCTAAAACTGTTTTTTTTTTCTATTGCTTGTGCTTATAGCTGCATCCATCCTCTCACTAAGTATGACCAGCTTCCCTGTCTCTGAATAAAAGGATCTCTCTCTACAGCATGATGCCTCCACCACTGTGTTTTAAAAGATTTTTTGACAAAAACTCATATTTTTTTCTTTATGGTCCTACTTTGGCATTACAGCAATCAAGCCCCACTGGACTAACTTTTTGCATGTTTCCAGTTGGGTTCTTGATGATTTATCTATCTTTGCACTGAGCTCCAGTTCTTTCAGTTCGGATACAGGTCTCCTTACCATCACCCTAATGTTTGGCTCCAAATTCAGTTGAGTCTGGCCCTGCCATTCCAAAACTGTAATGTTATTTCCAGTCAGGAGAAACATGTTGGTCAAATTAACGATTACTTTAAACCAGTCCAAGGAGTATGAACAATTCTGGGCTTAGCAGTAGCTCTGGGAGCAGCCTTCATGTCAGAGTTCAGCCGCTGCAGTTCTGCCCAGCCCGATTTGATGGGAAACTCTCTCTAAATGATCTAATTATGCTGCTGAATGGGATTTACTGTAGAGGTTTAAAGACTCCAGTAAGTGTCTCTCTGGCTGCAGACATTAATTTCTGTCTTGTATTTTTTCCCCCCAGCCTAGCATTTTAACACTTCTGCTTCATATCTTTGATTACACTTTCATATTTCTACATTTTTTGGTAAAACCGTCGTCATCACGTTACCGTATGCTGCCCCAGGGTTTGATTGCTTCCCGTCCATTGCATGGCAAACACGCTCCTGCCAGAGTTTGGTTGTGTGCAAACACAGGAAGTCGAAGGGAGAAGCTGGCCGTAGTCCTTCCCTGTCAGTGTCCAGTTTAGTTTAGCCTCTGCCCGTTTCACTCCTACTTGCCAGGCCTGCTTCTCAGGATGGCAGAGGGCCCCTTTCTGCAGATGGCGTGGAAGCTTTGAAATCAGATGAACAGTAGCAGTGTGTGAGACAGTCTTGACCGGGAGAGCGCCATGGATTAGCAAGCTGACAGTTTTGCTCAGTCATCTTGTAGATCGATAAGGTTTTGCTGGTGTGCAGCCCTGCTGGGAATCACCTGAACATCAGAGGATGATGCTTTGCTTGGTTACACATTGAAATTGGAAGCTGGCTCACCAAAGACCATCTCCCGTTTGCAGCAAGTCTCTCCTCCCATCTCTAATTAAGTTTCACAGTTCAAAACCTCTCTTCCTAATTTGTTTGAGATTTCTCGCCCTTCTAGTTTCATCAGCGTCATGATCTGGATCTTGAAATCTGGATAAGTGTTAAAAAACATTCCTTTATTGCTACTGGATAAAAAAATAGAATTTCTGTAAAAGAATTGCTTTTTAGAACGATTTATATTTCAAATATTGTATGGATTTTCTCTTTGAATTTTCAACAACTGTTTTTCTGAAGTGCATTGATTGTTTCAGTTTTTGGAGCTAAATATACCACTGTCCAAAAATGTTGAATTTGGGCTGTAATTGCTTTCTTATCCTTTAAAACACTCTTAATTATTTTTTTTTTTAATCATTTGTTATTTTAAGTTTTTACAAAGAAATGGTATAGAGTTCAAATAAAAGTAAATTGAGTTACTTTAGATACCAAAAAAGAGATGACGTATCACAATTCAGAAAGGCGATCCAACTTCTTGATATGTGATTATGTTTTTACTTAAACGTCCAGAATGTTTTTAAAACTGCTGCAAAAACATAGAAATCACAGTTTGGTTAAAGTGTGACATTTCAAAGAGCAAAAATTGTTGGAAGACTCCTGTGTTGATGTTAATTTTACTTGCATGTTAACTTCAAACTGCTCAGCAAGGATTAGTCATAGAAATTAAACTCATGGATATTTCCTAGATGAACAAGCTTGTTTTTGTTATTTTCCTTAAGGTTCAGTCCAAAAACATCAAAGTAAATCATTTTTAAGTTTTTTTTTTTTTTTACATGTCATGTCCAGAGCCTAAAAATTCTACTTCAAAACACAAAACCTGACTTTTATGTGAGAGCATCATAAATACTCTCACAAATGCAATAATGCAGTTGTTAGCTTTTTCTGCTTTTGTGTCACCAAGTTCTCTTGTTGGCAGCCCAAGAAAAGCAGCTTAAAGTCAATCTTTAGAAGCCAAATCTTAGTTATTTTTTGAGTACATATAAAATTGCAAAGTGCTGGGATCTTTCATGCAGCACAATTAATCAATTACTCATTACATGTTTATCTTCTTGGGCATGCACGCTTTAAATAGGCTGGACTTCTAATTGCAAATCCCATGCGTGTGTGTGTGTGTGTGCGTGCTCGTCAGGGGTGTGTAGCTAAACGCAACAGACCTATTGATAGGAGTAGACACTGAAGATACAAATGTGCTTTGTTTCTCAGCTTGAAGAAGACTATGTTAATATAAACAGAGGTCACATGAAGTTCCAGAAAGCTTTCACGGTATTACCTGTCAAAACTTACAAAATGTGATTATGCAAATCGTCCGCTGTATGGTTAGTTTTTGTTCACACACACAGCTAATAACCACCGAATGACTGATATAACTTTAGTGGTCACAAACAAGTTGCTTCTGACACAATGATCGATGCAATTAAACTTCTTTTCTGTTTTCGGATGGGAGCTCTTAGTCTCTGGTCAGAACTTTTTTCTCTTGTGGGAATTTGGTCTGTTTGTGTGACATCGTGCAGAAAATTAAACTCTTTATGTTTGTCCACGGGCTGAAAAGCAATTTGCAGCACAGGACATAAAACATTTACTTCTCACCTAAATGTTAGAGAAAACCAAATCTCTTTTGTAAGCGTTTTTTTTTTTTTTTTTTTTTTTTTTTGTGTCCCTTTCGTTGTCGATTTTCCAGCTCTGCTCTTGTTTAATCCAAAGCAAGCTGAGTGACTAAAGTGTTTTGAGAGGTTGTTGCCAGAGGGCGCTGAACTGCTTGCTCACCTGTTACCTGCTGTGTTTTATCACAGCATTTTACGCTGCAGTTCTAGGAAGAATATAGATGGTAGGAAAAACACACGGAGAGATGCACAGCACTTCCACTGTGTGTGTTAATGAGCTCAACAGAGGGATTTGTCACATAGAGGCTGTTTGTGTCTGGACCGTCTACATCTTGAAATTTTTTTTTTTTTTGACACTTTTCTAACATTCTGATTATTTAACAATAATTGTTCTGAGGCTATGTAGAGCAGTGGTTCTAGAAACTTTTCAGCTTCTGAAAGGGAACCGGACCATGAATTTACACATAATGGGTAAGTTGGTTAAACAGAATTATAATGTCAACACAAACAAAATTATAAACATATTCTCTTCAAATTCCTTATTATTATGTGTGACATTGACAGTAGTGTAAATGTATCACCATAGGCCTTTCTTAGTTGCATTTGTAACGATTTGACATATGTTCAGCTGTGTTGCTCTTTATAGGAACTGTAGTTACATAAGCACCTAAATGATCATTTGCAATCTTTCTTAACATTCCTGTCAGCTGCAGAGCCACTAAATCTAAACTGCAGACTGCCGAGAGGAAAGGGTGGGGAATTAAAAATGTAATAAAAACCGCTGACAACTCTGTGGCTGTTTAGACGTGTTGTCATTTTGCTTTGAATAGTCAGAATCCATCTGCAGAGGAGACGCTGAAGCGAGTTTCTTCACGAAACATTAGCAGCGCCAAACTGCACACTCATGCTTTACAACAGATCTGTACAATCAGGCCATATGGTATACCTAACCATGATGTTTGTTTGTTTACTACTGTCCTGACTATAACTATGAGCGAGCAAAAGTGGCAGTGGGTCTTATAGGCTCTAAGAAAAGAGAGTACATTTTCTTTTCAATGTGCATGTAAGAAAAATTTGACGTTTTTTTTTCTGGTGTGAACAACAGATACCACATTCTGCAAAATAAAAATAGTTAAACTTGTGCTTTGTATCTGGTGCCACGTGTGCTATTGCTCTCAACATCCTTGCTCCTCATGAACTGGAGTTAAAAATTGAAATTTTGCATGATTCATCAAACTTGAGTCGTACTCTTATTCAGTCGTCCACTTGTTCTGATTTAAATCCTTTAACAGATGTTGATGTTTTGGCCTGCCGTTTGATTCCTACTCATTTATTTTGGATTGGAGGTTCCTATGCTGCTATGGGTGGTTCTCCCGAATGTGTAGTCGTGTGAGCCTTTCCTCTGCTTTGTTTTCCAAGGACTATAACCTCAGTGTGACACGGAGACATGCTCTGGCTCGGCTAATAAACGGTAAACGATTTGTTTTGAAGTGTGGGAATGTCCATCATTGTCCTTCTGTGACGTCATCTCTGGTTTACTTACTTGAGGAAGCAAGTGGCCTTTGTTTTGCCAGACTCCGTTGCTGTGATTCATCTGTTTCATTGACAAAGTTGGAAACGTTTTCAAGGAGAGGAGCTTGGCTTCCGCTGATTGTATCTTGGCATTCTGATGAAGAGATGCCAGAGGAGCATGTTACGTAATATCCATTCGTAAAAGTATCCTGAACTATTCTTACCCCCCAATTTTGTGGTCAGATTTTTTTTTTTTTTTTTTTTTTTTTTTTTTTTCTTTTTTAAACGAAAAAAATTTCAGCCCCTCTTTTTTAATCAATTTTTTTTTTTTCCGGACTAGGTATGAGTTTTCTGTGGTTATGCCTGATTCAAAGCCAGAGGAATTTTACTTCTTGTGTTTTTAATTCATTTTATTGAGACTGAAGTGCTTCACCTGCTCTGCCACAAAATGGGATGCCGGGTTGTGAAGTACCCAAACGCAGGCAAACGGAGGCAGAAGTGGAGCAAAACTAAGGATTTTTATTAATACAAAAATACATTTACAAAAATAAAGTTCAAGTCCAAAAACTCCAGGAAGGGGAACTAAAGTTAATGAAACAAAATGCAAATTAAAAATATAAAACAGGATCAGTGCAGAGCAGATGAACCAACAAAGAACAACGTCAACAATGGAGCTTATATAATTATATAAGTGGAGAATGAGACTGAATGCAGGTGAGGTAAAAAGGGGATTAGGGAAAGTTGTGAAGAGAGCAAACAGGCAGCCTGTGGGAAGGTGATTAATTAACACAAAGGAAGCCACACTAGACAGAAAAAAAAACTATGAACCAAGGGGGAGGAGACTAACACTGCTCCAAGAAAAATAAAGCAAAATGCACACACAGAACACAAGAATTAAACTGAGTAACTAAAGAAAAAGGAATTGACTACTATGACAAAACCATACAGGCAAAAACAAACTGAATATGACAAAATCTTTTCTAACTAAAACCCAGAAGTAACTAGCATGTCTGTCAGTAAAACAACTGAGCTTTGTTGCATTCTTAAGCTTGCAGCTACTATCTGTGTGTCTTTCTCATGTTTTGAGTTTGTCTGGAGCTTTTCCTGAACTCTTTTTTTTTTTTTTTTTTTTTTTTACTGGTCTCAGGAGTTTTCTGTTCGAACGTAAGGCCCTCAAGCTGTTGTTGACAGAGCAATCAAACGCTCACCTGCGTTCAAGCTGAAAAGGATCATAATCAAATGTTTTGTTTTGTTTTTTCCCTCAAAGCTGTCATATTACAAGAATCTAATCCTGATCCGTCCCTACGCATGACTACAAAAGTTCAGGTTATTATGACCTTCTTTCAGAAAATACCACTTCGGCATGAGGCAACAGTTATTTCCACATCCGTGTCTTTGTTGCCTGCAGCATGTGGGCCGGTGTTGATTAATGACATGGATTGCCGCATGCAGTTATTGGCCTAATGTATTCATCAAACCCATCTGTTCTGTAGCATAATGAAAACTTTAATGAGGTTTTAATGTGCAGCCACCTTCTCAGCTTTCATAGTGACAATTCAGGTGATTATGGCTAGGTGCTCAGGGACAGAAATTGACTGAAACATTTTATTCTTGTTACTTGCTGCTAAGGCAAAATCTTACAATACATCGTACAAAATCTTTTTTTTTTTTTTTTAGTGTGTGCAGTATGTTTGCTGTAGAGTTCTGTAGTTTTGCAGTTGCTTGCAGGTAATAAAAGCTTGGAAAACAGGTCATAGTCATGCTAGCACTTTTTTTCCCCCCTGTCACTGTGTCAGTAAAGCTTTCTGTTTGCTGTCCAGGAAAGTTGGGACAGTTGCTAACCAAGGTTTAGAAGAGGTACTCTGTAAGTTATTTCTTGAGCCATGCACACATCTAGAAATAAAACAAAGAGGGTTAGCTCTTATCCAGTTCTACTTCTCACAGTTTTTATCTATTTTGAGGTTGGAAGACGTGCCGTAAGAAGCTGGTTTCCGTTTTACAGCAGCACTTTAAAATGCTAATGTGTTATCTCTGACCAATCAGGATTGATCTCTCTGCATGCCACTGTGCAACCTATTTAATGCTTTTAAGATCAGAAAATTCTCTACGGTAAAATTTTCCAGATGTTCCACTATTAGCTACAGCTATTTGCTACAGATAATCCTCTGCGAATACAGATATTGCTTTTTGTTGAGTGTACTCTTCTTTTTTTTTTTTTACTGGAGATGCGGTGACAGAGAAGCTAAAGACACAGGACATAAAATCATATTTTCCCCTTTTTTGCCACATATTCCAAGAACTGTGTCTGGCATTTGCAGCGTTCTAGAGGAAACCCTGTTTAGTGTTTTCATGCATTAGACTTGCTAATCAGATGCTAATGGTCATGAGTGACAGAGTTGCAAGGCAAGGCAGTTACAGAATGGTAATCAGCATTGAGTTGCCCCTACAACAAAGAGCCTGATTATGTGCGGGCCCTTTTTTCCTCCCGACCACTAACCTCAGTTTATTCACTCGCTTACATGCTGCTCTTTTTGAAGTGATCCTTTGCGTCAAAATAGTGATATTAAGAACATTTCTGTGAGCTTTTTTTTTTTTTCTTTATACGTTTAACACAAGAGATTGAATGTGTACTCGGTGAGAAATGTTGAAGGGTTTTTGGTGAATTGGTATCAGCAGCTGTAAATGAATCAAGAGAAATCTCTCAGCTCTCACAGTCCAGGGATGTTGCTTGAAAAGAATAATTCCTGGCATGGCTGCTCATTAAAGTAACCCCCTTACATGCTTTCTGGATGTGTTATGTTAGTTTTCTCAGGGCAGAGGGCCTGCTGTGAGGCTACAGCGGGTGATGGATGGCATTGTGGCCCTCAGTGGGGCGGTAAATGGATGCCCATTGTTCAGGTTAACTACGGAGAAAGACTTCCATCTATTTGGTCATGTGTTTACTGCGTTGCTTTTTATTGTCGCTGATAAATAAGGGTGTGCGCTGGTGAATTGTCAAAATCTGTGGCATTGTGCCTCCTTTGCCGTCTGTCATAAAGCATTGGCTTTGTGTGATCTCGCACAGAGACCTTTGATGACATTTCAGATTTTTGCTTGAATGCAATTGCAGAACGGGTGCAAATTCAAAAGGACCACAGTGTTCTGTGTGGGATTGCTTCCTTTCATTTTTGGTTTATGCAGCTTTTCCCCCTAAAATGATAGACATGCTCTCCTTTGCAAATCAGGCAGTTTGGATGTGTTGAAGTGGAGCTGTGCTGAGTAGTCTGTATCTTATTTGTAACGTACGGCATTCAGAGTCCATCCGCCTGTCCATCTGACTCATTTCCTATCCGTGTTACACAAGGCTATGAACTATTTCAGGGCAAACTGAGGTTCATGAGTTGAAGATGCCAACATATCCACATCATCTGCAAACATGAGGCAACGAATACCCTGCTCTCCATGACTATTCTCTATTACCACTAACATAATCTGGGAAATAGGAGAGTTGACCCTAAACCCTAGATTTGACTCTCGGATCAAAATTGATGCTTCTCCAGCCTGAGGTTGTTCAATTCAAAATCTTCTGCTGCTTAAGAATTAGTAACTACACTACAGAACCTCACTTCCACAAAAAAAGACCTGAAATACAATTGAACTTGCTCTCCATCAAAAAAAAAACGAGCAGCTCTAACATCAGAGGTTGTAACTTTGTTGGAGATCAGATTCAGACGGATTAAAATTTTGAGCTGTGTGATGCAATTTATCATCCGCGTTGTACTGAGTCAAAGATTTAACTTGCATCGGTATGCATCCCAGGCTCCCTGAAGTAAGGGACGGGCATCAGTCATGAGCAAATAGATTTTTTTTTTTTCTTTCTGCCAAGTTGCACACAGAAAGATTTTTGTAGATTTCCAGATGATGGATGTCCTCTTTGTTCAAAGCTCTCCTCCAGGCAGAATTCAGGAAATGAGTCATTTTCACGTTGGTCACATTTAAACTGCACCTTGTTAATTTATCACTTTCAGAAAGGGCTCTGAAGCATTAATTGAGATTTTTGGGGTTTGTGAAGCACCATGGGACTTGGACTCCTACAGGAATGTTAGCGTAAAAGCTCTTTCCATCCATCTCAATTCACACTCTGTCGGTCTCTCCATCTTGCATCAATTGCTGCTTAATGTTACCTTTGAAACACAACGCTCTGCAATTATAGATGGCTGTGTTTTGAGATATCGGATTTCAGTTGTGAGGATCGCAAATGTTTTGAACACGTGAATGTGTGCAACAATGCCCAATTAGTGTCAAATCTAGCTGGCCTTGAAGTAATTTAATCCCTGTTCTGTTTTTCTGCTTTTTCTTCAGGTGTTCCTACATCGCCTCAACCAATACGCAGCCACCAAAATCGACAAAAACATCACAGAGGAAACGGTGAAGGTAAGCAGAGCTGGTGAAATAACGCTGAAGGTCATTAACTTTTGCCCTCAACATTCCAGAGAAACCTTATTTATTCGATAGCTCAGTCTGTGAAAAGTTTGGAAATGACATGCAAAGCTAAATCAGTCCTAGTAAGGAGGTTTTTTTTTTTTTTTTTTTTAAACTAAAACAGCCAAGTTCTGAATGGAGAAAGACGTAGGCGATGCAGGAAACAGCTGCAAATATCTAATCTATTTATAAATGATTTCGGCTGTAGGATAATAAAGGACGCTCCGTCGCAGTGGGAGCCTCTCTGTGAGCTTGCTTACTTTTTGAGGTAAACACGCATTCAGAGGATATTTACTGCACGTCCGTGTTTTGGAATATGTCCCCGTGTCTTAGGTTTTGTTTGGGAACATGCTGTGCGGAGAGGGTTTTTTTAGATAGCAGGGGGTTATTATGGCTGCAATGTCACAGAGGGGCTAAATGACAGTGACTCCTCCAGAGTTAAAGCCCAATGATCAAAGTTCCAGTTTTTTTTTTTTTTTTTTTGGGGGGGTTTTATTTTTTGTTTTTACTGTTTGCATACCATCTTTAAAATTTGTTTTAACCCCAAAAACCAACGAGAGAGCTCTGATTTTCATGCTTTCATGTTATTGAAGCAGACTGTAACATGTGGCTATACTAAAATTATCGCAAGACTGATGAGGAAAAAACATCATTTATCTACCCTGCTTTTTAAATGTAGTCATAACCTATGAACTTATAATTGCAAAGTGGAAAGGGGGGGGGAGGGGGTTGGTTTTCAACTTTTAAATAAATCTATAAATATCTTCCACCTTTGTGTGATTTTATTCTTGTATAGATATATTTCGGAATGCATAAACAGTCAAAAGTTGTAATGAGTGTACAACAGTAAATTCTATTTTTAATTGAAAAACAAGCTACAAAAATAAATAAGGTTTTATTCTCCAACACCCTCACCCTTGCGGAGAGCAAAGGGGTGGGTGTGTGCGGTGCATACACGAGGATGACTGATGGCGCTAAGACCCTCCTCCTGGTTCTGATTGGTTGTTTCTGACAGAGCTATGTATTTTTGCAGATTGCTGTAGGAACAAAGGGGGAAGGCAGAGGAACTTGTTTTTTTTTTTTTTTTTTGTCACGGCATAGTGACAGTTTTGACAAATATGCAAAAAAAATTATTTTTTTTTAATAAAAACTTGCATACTGTATCTTTATGCCACAGTGAAGCACAGTTGCTTTTGTTTTTAGTTAACAATGCAGCATTTTCGCCCGTCAGGTTTTATTCTCCAACATTGAGGAGATTCTGGCCGTCCACAAGGACTTTCTCTCCATGGTGGAGGAACTGCTGCAGCCTGACCCTCACGCTCACCACGAAGTCGGCCACTGCTTTTTGCACTTTGTAAGTAACTTTTTTTTTTCTCCTCTTTCGGAAGCTTTAAATGTGATTCGGTCTCCGTAATCTGAAAACTTCCTCCAAAAGCACACCAAGGTCTGCCGCAGCACAACAGCAAATGAAACGATACTCCACATGCCATCAATTAATCTCTCTGGATTACTCACGATGAGACGGTGCGCATGTGTGACAGTCTGGATGTGGCTCTGATATACCGATCAAAGAGCCATTATATCACATTACTCTGATGCAGAGCCTTGAGGCGTACTGGCATGTTATAGGTTTTAAAGTGTAATAAATCTGAACATCCTTCTGTTGGACTTCTGCTCTGCGCTGTTGGAGACAGGTGAAAAGAAAGCCGATCTATCTGCGGTACAGATGGCAGAAGGTTTATTATGAGATGATTTGATTTAGGGGGTGGGCCGCTCTTCAAAGCTAAAAACTGAAAACTTATGACTATAATTCAGTCAGAAGTCATCATGTGAGTGCACAGAGATAAAACATATTAGACGCTGCTCTTCTGCAACGCTGTAGAAGTCTTTTGTTCATGCAAAAACTTTCCCATAAAAAAAATAAAAAATAATCCAGTTAGCTGTTAGCTGTTGATTGATGGCAATTGGGGCAATCCTTTGAGTTTCATGCTTGCGTCAGTCTGTCTTTACTCGTTTGAACTGCAATAATGGAAACCCCACGCTAAATTTATTAACATTTTTCCAGGAATAACATGTTCAGTATAGATATTAACGCGTTAACTTAGAATTTTACGTCTTGTAAGGACCCAACTTGCTGTTCGGACCTCCGTCTTCATCGCTGGGGCTCAGCAGGTTGCCTGCAGACGGGGGTATTTTTCGTTGATCTGCTGTGACTTTGTAGTCAGTGATTTAGAGGCTGTGTGATCGGGTCTCTCTGTCGACTCTCGGAGACAATGGAGCATGGGGTGTCATGTGAATAGCTTTGGTGGAAAGTTGCTGGTCATATTGCTACAAGACAGATGACAGTATATGATGGAAGACCCGACCCCTCCGCCCTCCGTCTTTCAGATGCACGCACAGACTCTCGCCGCGAAATACATTATGTCCTTCAAGATGAATGAAAAGAATTTCACAATGTATATGTGTGCTCAGTGTTACGATGTGCCATTTTTCCTCGGGGTTCTCAAGTTCAGCAGAGCCTTCAAAATCCCTACAATGTAAATCAAAAGCAATGCAACACTGAGAAACTTTCTAAAAGTTTTATTTACTGAACAGGTTTGGCGTTTGCTTTCATTTTCACACGTGCGTTTATAAGCAATAAATCAATAAATCGCATAATAAATTAAAATGAACTCGATAAATTGAAACGAGCCAGATAACTTCCAGCTGCATGCTCATTTGTGTCTCTCTCTTTCTACCAAAGAGACAGGATGATAAAAAGTTTCACTCTGGTGCATCGACTGACTCCTCCCCTTCTCGCTTCCATAGAGTAATGGGCTCGACACATGGGAGGCGAAGTCGTTCCCTCTCCATTCATTACTTATGGAACGTGCGCAGTGAGGCGACTAACACTTGCGCGCCTCCTGCCAGGCAACCGATTAAAATTTGCGCAAGCTATGTGATTGGGGAAAAAAAAGAAAAGTTTAACTGCATCCTAAAGGACTGAAAATTAATGTGACAACTCTGCCTATGGCGTGTGCTTGTAAATCCTTCACCAGCCCTGTTTAGTGAAGATATCTAAAACGTGGATCCTGTTATGAAAGTATGTTAGGGGTTAGGGGTTCAAGTTTTTTTGCCCAGGACCAAATCTCTTAACTGAGTGGAAATGTGGCGATGAGGCCATAATTCAAAAACCGAAGAAGAGCTTTAGGAATTTCAAAATACTGATTGCATTTACCATAGTTTTAGCATAGTTTTTAATTTTAGTATTTCAGTGATGAAAACTTCTTTCGAAGTGGCTAAATTATTGGCACGTACATTTTTAGCGCTTATTTCTGTGATGCTTGTCACAGAAAAACTACAACCTTTTTTAAGATATTGCGAGTAAATGCTCAATTAAAGTGTCAGGATGACTAAACATTTTTCAAACTGCATCTCAGAACACTGAGGATCTAGTTTACACTGCTATTTATGCCCTTATTTATTTTCCTTTTGACCGACAACTTTGTTGCCATTTTTTTCCTCTGGCTCACTTTGGCTTTCTCTGTGTCCCGCAGAAGAGCCGTTTCCAGATTTATGATGAATACTGCGGGAATCACGAGAAGGCCCAGAGGCTGCTGCTGGAGCTGAATAAGATCAGAAGCGTCAGGACGTGCTTACTGGTGAGAGATGTAAACATCAGTGCGTGTGAGCTGAAACATAGATGGGCTTTATGCAAACCGTGACCAGCAGACAGACACTGGACAGCATCAAGGCCGGACCGAGACGACTCTGCCCCAGTGTGTGGGCGGATCTCTGTTTCCTGTCCTGCTGTTCCCGGGAAACTTTCACTTCCACAGGGGAGTATCGTGTTCCCAGAACAAAGGATGAATATATCCTTAGTTCCAGTTCACAGAATGCACTCGCACTTATTTGCTGCTAAGCTCTAGATCTTGTGACTCCCAGTTTTTTTGTTTTTTTTTACTGCTCATCATCACTTCATTCTCTCTTTTAAGCTTTTTTTTTTTTCTTGTCGGCAGCTTGGACACATCCAGAAAACTGAACTTTGCTGCACTTTTATGAACCGATTGATTTTGCTGCCTCCGATACAAACTTGTGACCTTTTGTTAGTCTGTAATTGATAGACTGAAAGTTTCAAATTGTCCTTGCAGACGCTTTACCCGTCATCACAGAGCAGTGGCACCACAATCTGTGTCTGATTGATTCTTTGTGTGCATCTTTGGTCGTGGTAGCCAGAAGAAGCACAAAATTAATTGACATTGATTTATAGCCTTGACCTTTTGGGGACCAAGCCTTCCATCTGGGGCCGTTTGGGTTTCTTGTTACTCTCCAAGCTGCACACAAAGCGATGTGTTGCTATACCTCAGCTTACCTACTGGGAGCTGCAGTGACCAGTGAGAGGATATCCATTAACCTCCAGTAAACCTTTGGCTTGATGCCTGCCACAAAGTTTAGCTTAGTGCTTGCACCGTAATGCATGAGCACATTGGCTAAATTTTGTGTTGGAGGGGAGATGAGAATGACCATTGCTAGCTGACCTTGCAACCTTTAACTTATAACACAAGGGTAAGGGCCGCTTTGACCAAGTGAAGGTCAAAGTCTTAATTTAGCTGCGAGTGGGGGACGGTTTCTGACATTCTGACAAAGCTTTGATGTAACCATTTCGGATTGCAGCTGGGAATTTTAGCAGAAACATCCTGGTCATTTTTATTTATTTTAGTTGAAGAGGGGGAAGTCACTTTGAGCGTGAAAGATCAGTTGCTGTGAAATTGAGTTTTACTTATTTAAAAGACAAAAGAAAAAAACGTAATAGTTGTTGCTTAAAGCTCTCTAGAATGTTATATAAGCAGAAACCCTGTGTATTTCTTAAATAATGTAGAGCCTTACCTCAATTGTCATATTTCTGAAGGGCTGCCAACATTTGTTAAGAGCTTAGACTGAAAGAAACTTGTTCTCTCTTATACCTTTTAGCACCCGAAAAGAAAAACACAAATGTCTTGACGTATTTTTTTTAAATAGCTTTATGTGTCTCTACTCAAAACACCTGAAGGATACTAAAACTTTGTGGTTTCTTCCCTCAGTGACAACCTTCACACTGAAGACTGTTATTGTTAGCCGAGTCAGTAGAATGTTTTGATGGTACATTAACTTAGAAAATGCTCAGATATTTTAGCAGGGCAGTACGCCAAATGATAAATTGCATTAGACATACTGAATAGTCATGGGAAATGAAAATGTGGATTATAATTAAATCAGCCTTATTTGATTTGATTGTCAGATCAAAGCCAAAGCAGGAAATGTATTGCTTTGTGTGCTATTTTTCTGCAAATTTGGAAACCTCTTCTATTTAGTTCTCTACTGTTTCTTCTAAGCTGTTTGACAAACAGAGTAAAATATCTCAGTAACACAAACCAATCTTCTCTTTCTTATTTTTCTCCGTGACCATGACGCCCCCCCCCCCCCCATCACTTATTCTGAGTTTTCACACCCTAGGTTTTTTAAATCCATACAAGGTGTTGGCACAGACAAGGAGAGTTAATTTGGTAACAGTTTATTTGAAGGGGTGTGAATAAGACTGACATGACACTGTCATAAACATGAACGAGTCTTTATGAATGTTTATGACTGTTGTCATGAAGTGTCATTCGGTAAATAATGACACTTTTAATGCAAAGTTGCTCTAAAAGTTGCATTAAAAGTCCATTAAAGGTGCCAACTTTGCATTATTTTGTAAATTATAACTTAATGCAAAGATGGCATTTTTAGTGGACTTTCAATGCAACTTTTAGAGCAACTTTACATTAAAAGTGCCATTATTTACCAAATGACACTTCATGACAACTGTCATAGACATTCATAAAGACTACTTTATGTTCATGACAGGTGTTATGTCATGTTTTTGACAGTGTCATGTCAGTCTTATGCACAGCCCTTCAAATAAAGTGTTACCGTTAATTTAACTTACTAAATATAGGACTGGAATTCAGAGTGGGGAATGCAGGGCACCTCTAAAATAGCAAGACATTAGATCAATTGGGATTGCAATTGAATGTATTGTGCAGCTTTACTGTGCAGTCATGAAACACTGATGTAATAATATTCAGAAATGCAATGTAATATGTTTCAAACTTTCTGAACAGTACATAGTAGTCAACTTAGCATGCTCAGGTGTGACCAGTATAAACTTGTCAAAACAAAATCATGTCTTAAAACTGACTTTTTCTTTCAACACAATGGAGATGCAGTATAGCAATTCTTCCCTTTAAAGCTCAAGGAAATCCTCTACCAGACTCTTTTCTCCGTTCAGGAGAAATAAATCTAAAACCTAAAAAACATGTGATTGATAGCATGCCTACTCATACCAACAAAGCATCAAAAACAATTAATTTGATGGTAGAAATGGCATAGGTGCTGGACTTGGATTTTAATCTCACTGCAATTGCAGAAACAACCACTCAAGACTATATTTGTCCTTGAGGTTTCTCATGTGATCAGGGCAGAAAACGTGCTCGCATGTGAGCCACAGACAAGGTCTGTTGGATTTATTAGCAAGAGTCATGGAGAGAGCGGGCATTTATTGGCGCTTAACAATCGCCTCCCTGCAGCGACACTTTTGGATTTGAATAAAATGGCTGGGGTGGCATGTTCCAAGGAGACACCATGACGCAAACATCAAAAGCTTATATTTGCATGTGAAGGCAGTGGGGACAGACACCCCTCCTGCGATGTGCACGGTTTGTGATTCAGCGACGAAGAGCAATTTCAGTGTTTTTTTTTTTTTTTTTTTTTTAAAGGAGTCATGAATGTATTTGTGAAAATTCTTACATATTTAGGCCGGTCAGACCTTATCTGAATAACGTAAAACAAACACATCAAATTTTTATTCCAGATTAAACCGTTGAAACTAAATAAACGTACAATGTCTCTGTCATTGCTCCCCCAGCTGTTAAGCTGCTATTTCCTCCAGCTGAATTCAAGCATTAACCTGTTTCCACATTTATTCTTTGAACATAAATGTAGATTAATGTTTGCGCCGAAGGAAACAACTTATTAATCTTAAAAGTTATAATTATGGGAATTATAACTCCCATAATTAATTATTATGGCTTGCATGTGATGGAAGAAAAAATGTTTCAGCGATTAGAGGCTTCCACCATTAAAACCTCACAGACACGACTTAATGATTAACCTGCCATCCGTCTTCTTTGCTACAGAACTGCATGCTGTTGGGAGGCAGGAAAAACACAGATGTCCCACTCGAAGGCTACTTGGTAGCTCCCATTCAGAGGATCTGCAAGTACCCGCTGCTGCTCAAAGTGAGTACTGCCCTCATGTTCTGCAGACACCGACGGGTCTTTGCTTTAGTTCAGAGGCCTGTCGCCATCGCTCCTTGCCAGCTCTTCATCCAGACACACCAGCTGGACTCATCCACACCTGCACACCCGCTTCTTAGCTCAGACTTTTCTCCTTTTTTCTGCGTGAAACGTGAGTGAAATCCAATGCGTTTTCAAAGGCTGTGTTTCTGACTAGGTGATCTGAGCGGTCCCATGTCATTCATCTTGTTGAGATCTATTAATTCACCCAGCATTCCCTAAACAGCCACTAGCATGTGCACAAGGATGCTGTAATAATAAGGAGGTGGTGGGGCGGGGGGTAACCTGATGCTCAGCCAGTTGAAGGTTTCCAGCTGCTGGGGGGGGCCTCCCCTCCTCCTTGAAGTGACACAGATAGCCATCAGTGGCTGCAAAGATATCCAGAAGAGTGTAAATCTGCCCTGTGGTGGCTGACATGCTGAAGCACTGTTTAGACTATGAGGTTCCCATCACTGTTGGTAGGCCACGACAGGCGGTGGCACAGATCTGAAAAGCTGCTGGAGGGAGAAAAGTGAAGCGGAGAAGAAAAATGTAAAGCGGTTTTCTTACAGGTTTTTCACGCCTCATCTAAACCGTAAGATGTAACCAGCTGATTTATGTCTCCTGAAAGCAAAAGCAGGGTGTGATTGTTTTTCCTCTGTGTACATGTGCTATTTTTAACTTCAAAGGAGCTGCTGAAGAGGACCCCGAGGAAGCACAACGACCACGCGCTGGTGCAGGAGTCCCTCCAGGTGATGAAGGCGGTGTGCTCCAGCATCAATGAAGCCAAGAGGCAGATGGAGAAGCTGGAGATTTTAGAAGAATGGCAGTCCCATATCGAGGGATGGGAGGTGGGTCTCCATCAAGGACTTTAATTTTTCATTACCTTTTTGTGCCACTGTTTCATTTTAGTCTACTTTAACTTTTGACCGAGGGCTTTTTATTCCAGATCTTCAAGTCGTGTCTGCTACTCGGTATTCAGGTCCGACAAACTTCATTATATTTTACTGAGATTGTATCTTATTGACCAACACAAATGAAGTGCAGGATTGTGAAGTGGAACAACTATAAACTCACTATTCCTTTATGCGAAATAACTCGAGCTCAGATTGGGTAAATTTAGAGTTTTTGATTGAAGTTTAGGTTTTGCAGCCGATTCTGATTTGGTTTTAGATCTGGACTTTAATTGGACCACTCTAACACATGAATATGATTTGATCCAAGTCATTCTGTTGCAGGCGTCTCGATGTGAAAACACAGCACACTTTTCAGATTTTTATGATGATTTAAAAAAAAAAAACATGCATCACTTTCACTCCACAAAGGTGAACTACTTTGTGTTGATCTATCAGAAAATTAGTTAACAAGATGGTTTATGGAAGAACCAGTAGTTTTGTAAAAATAAGTAATGAGATGCAATTGACCTGTTGTATTGAATTTTGGGTTTTTAATGGAGATGATGGAGAAATGGAGAAAAGTTAGCAGCAGTGATTGTTCTTAGATGTGTTGTTTTTAGTTTTAGCAGGACATATTGTTGTGTTTCAGTGTAAAATCTGCTGCAGAAGCATAAACAGATGTGGAGTTATTCATCTTGAGTCAATCATCTTCACTGGCCAAAAAAAGGGGCTAAGCATCTTGTTGTATAACTGTGGTTTCCATTTCAAATCGAAATAGAAATAATCACACAATAAAAATCAAGTACATACACAAATATACCAGCTAAAGTAAGCACTAAGCCTAAGTACTGTCAGTGCTGGGCTCAGAGTTGGGTGGGGTGACATTTGTACTCCTGGCTGCTGCTTCTCTGCGGTTTCTCCCTTGCACTTTTATTAATTACAAACATTAGCTCATTCTGGACCAGGACCGTCTCGACTGCTGCACCCCAGGCTCACCAAACTGCAGGTCCCCCCCGAATGAGAGGGAACTACAAACTAGAGAGAAACGGACGAGAAGGAGAAAAAAAGAAACGCAGAGGATTGAGCGATGATTTGCATTTTGTTTTTCCTGTGTGGGTGTTTGAGGAATGACGGGAGGGATGAGAGGAGAGGTGACTGTGAAAATTTTTCCGTTCCCGTTTCCCCTGTCCAGAATGATTGCTCATTAGTGCTGACCTGCTCCACTGCTGGCCTGCCTCAGGGGCCTCCTGGCCGGTTCGCGGACATCGCGTGGGAGAGACAGGGCGATGGCCCGCTGTGGTCACAACTGTGATGACTGCCAGCGCTTGGCAGGACTGTGATTGCTGGTTGGTCAGCGCTAGAAGTGTCTGTGTTTTGTCAAAGTTAAGACATGGTAATGTTGCAGTTTTAGACCTCGGTGTTGTAGTTTCCATTTGGCTTTCACCTAGTGTTCTGTTCTGTTGTGTCGTTAGTACATCTGCAGTGTTTCTGTTTTGGAGTTTACTTAATTTGGCCTCTTTGGAAAGATTCTCTCATCCTTGGCCTTGATTAATTGACTCAAGCCCAAGCATTCCTGTTGTTTCCTTTAAAAATACTTCTGTGTGCAGTTGTTTTGCTCTATAATAATACGAGGGCTGTCAGCATTAATGCGTTAACGCATGTGATTAATCTGAAAATGGTAACACGGTAATATTACTTAATGCAGATTGATCAAACTTCCCGTTTTGACCTAAAAGTCTCTTGGTTTTCCCACGGAGAGTCACAGCAACAGGTGATGGTCTCTTTTGAATCACTGACTCGACTTGCTGCTTTCTCCTTGCAAACCTTCCCTGAACTCATGAATGGGCTTTGCTTCACAATCCTTTCAAGGATGCCGTTATCGTACCTATTTCAATCCTACTTTTTCCTTCCGCTCTTCCACTTGAACGATCAGCACTCGAACAATCAGATTCAGCAGTGAACTTTTTCTGTTGGTCTAATGTTATGTTTAGATCATCTAACAAGATGAATGCGTGGTTTCCTGTAGATGTAAGACACAATCATTCAAAGTACATAAATGAAAGCTTGAACTAAATCACAGTAATGTTTGAAATCGGATTTACCATAAGTTTTTTTTTTTCTACACCTATTTGAAGGTGTAAAAAAAAAACAAAAGTAGTTTTGTCTTCCAATTTGCTAGACCTTGATCCTTTCTCTTGATGGTTGTTGCCTTTTTTATGTCTGGTAGTTGGTTGCCTCCATTAAAAGCATGCAAAAAAATTAGGTTATGGTGCTTAGTAGAACTTTGACTCAAGCCGAATTAGCCTTAGGAGAACAAGCTTTCTTTTTAATGTGTCACAAAACGCTAAAGGGTAACACTTGGCTTGGCTTAAGGAAATGTATTTTCATTGTCTGAGATTGTTTGATGTCATTGTTGGCTCCGAATGATCAAAACAAGTTTTCTGTCTGGTGTGCACACATTCACTTGCTGCAAATTAGTTTAACATCTGGTCAAAAGCCGTGAGAGAGAGACAAAAAAAAAAAAAAAAAAGCGTGGAGGAAGGAATAAAAGACACAGAGGAGCAGAGACGGGGCAGGGGGGGGGGGAAAGTGAGAACTGCTCATAAGAAGGAAAAGGGAGGAGAAAGGGTGAGGAAAGAAGGAAAAAGCCTGAAAGGTTTTGGCCCGCTCATGTCTCCAGCAGGAGGAAATGCTTAGCACATTTTCTAGCTCTGTGCGCATGTGGGGCTATTTTTAGCTCCAAGAGAGGCTGATCAAACGGGGGCGCATAAATTCCCAGAGCGCGCAAAGTTTAAGGGAAAAGACAGCGCACTTTATCACTTCGGCAGCAGGATGCCCAAGAAATGTGGTGACCAGGCGCGACAGCGCAGCGTGTAGCCCGGCTGGACGGGATGTTATTCTTTAGGCTATTAACCACCCCGCGTTTAACGTCCCACAGCAATCTGCTCGAAGGAAGCAGGGAGTGTTTTCACAGACCCCTGAGAGAGGGAACAGGAAAGGCTGGGCTATGTAGAGCCCCATCTGATCAGCGCTACATCTGCACATGAGAGATATTGAAAAACTATTCATCCCCATTTGATTTAAAAAAATCCCCCCCGCCCCCATGCACTGTCTTATGTTGCAGATACAATCTACTTGAGATTTTATGTGATGGCATGAAAGAAAGTGATATGTAAGAAAATGCTTTTACAAATAAAAATAAAAAAGTGAAATGAATTAACGTCACAAAATGTCAAAACAAAACTGTATATTATCATAAGTCATGGAAGTACTATTTGATTTGAAGTGCTTGTCTCCCTGCCTCCCTCCCCTCCAGGGATCCAACATCACAGATACGTGCACAGAGATGCTGATGCAGGGCGTCCTGCTAAAGATTTCAGCTGGAAACATACAAGAGAGGGTTTTCTTCTTGTTTGACAAGCTTCTGGTTTATTGCAAGAGAAAAAACAGGTGAATCTCCCGTCTTCTTGACTTGAGTGTGTCATGTCCATTTTTACACTGCTGTGAGTTTTAACACGCTGCGTTTACGGCGCAGTTTCTGTCTGTGTATATTTCTAGAAGCAACGGCTTTATATCGCTTCCTGTGCAGATGCATTTTGAACAAGTAGAGTCATGAACTTTTACTTTTAAAATGCACATAAACACACAAACGTATATGAAGCAGTACATTTTTGTGGATAAAGTTGCAGCCGGTGCTACTTCATTGATTATTTGTTGCTTATTTTCAACATAAACATTTTCTTTCTTTTTTTGAATTCAAACAGCACATGCATTTATTGTGTAAGAAAAGGGGGGGGGGGGAAAAACAATCAAATATGTTCTCCAAAATTTTGAAATTTCAATAAATTTGATTTATTAGCATACTTATGCAGTCTCACACAAACGTATTGGCAGTGGATGCCCTGGTTAAGACTGGAAAAAAACTGAGTTCAAGTTTTATTAAAGTAGAATAAAAAACATAGGAAAAATCTAACTTTTAAGTAGAGTACATTCATTTTATGGTGAAACAAATTCACCAATTTATAGTTTTTAAAATCTGATTAGTTCCGTCTTAAGATTTGTAATTACTGTTGCATGGTTGCTAGATTTAATGTCCTTAAGTCGGTCTTTAAAATGGAAAAAAACAACAAAAAGAAAATATGCTATTTAAGCAAACCAATTGGATTAAAATTTAGATTTTAGCAGCAGACAGTTTAGTTGAATATGTGGGAAAGCATCTCATGGCCAATGTTAAGTACACAGGAGGATCTGTGATGCTGTGGGCATCCCAGATCCTTTCTTCTGGTCTCATCTGTTCCGCTCACCGGCTGGCTTCCCAAAGGACTTATGGTTAATTTTGTGTCGTCTGCACATTTTCTGTGTTGACACCTCCACATGTTGTGGCTGTCAGACCCATTGATGACCGACTGAGTTTTCAGGATTGGTTACCAAACAAAGACTTTATGATCCCAAGTTCTCTCCACAAAGCAAGCCACTCAAATTCCAAAGTCAAAGATCAATTTTCTTTAAGCATCTTGGTCACGGTTGCCATCGAGCGTGGTTGAGATGTTGTATTTAGACAAAGAAGTTAGGCGGTGCAGACATTATAAAGGGACAGAGAGATTTGACCTTTCAAGTCGAATCATGTGGTTCTTTTTTTCTGTTCGGAAGGCGTTTGAAAAACAGCAAAGCATCCAGCGAAGGCCCACGCTACCAGTTCAGAGGAAGAATCAACACCGAGGTGATGGAGGTGGAAAATGTGGACGATGGCACAGGTAATCCCTCCAATTAAAAAAAAAAAAATCCCACTTCAATTATATTTTCTGATTTCTGCTCCTTCTGCAAAGCTTAAATAAAGCTTCAAATTTATGCAAAGAGGCGAACAATTTAGTCATCGGCTTAAACTCTGTGTAATATTACTTTGTTAGTGGTTAAAATGTTATTTATCCAACAGCACTTTTACCGTCTGTGGTTACGTATCCTTGAGACTGCGCTACTGCTTGTTCTGGGCGAACTCCTGCGCTTTGTGTCTCTTGGCCTCTTGCAGCCGCTGATTATCATTTATATTTGTAGATTTCACCTTCTCCCTTCCAGCAGACTTTGGATGGACAGACGGGTTTTCATGTTTCTGGTGGGAGATTGATAGGTTTGGTTCTGGAGAGAGCATGAGGATAAACATGTGAAGCAGGCAGCGGAGCAGAAACTCACGGGTGTTCTGCACCACAGACAGGAGATCTCTGAAATCCAGGGTGACAGGAGTATTTTAGCTGGGATTCCTGGATAATGAAAGTGCTTTGACTTTTTCCCAGGCCAAAATTCGCTGCCTGGGCTTAAAACCAACGCCCTCGAGGAATCCCATACATAGAACACCACACTATATCTGCTTTTAACTATGTTTAAAATTGATGGTTATTATATTGTGCTTTTTGTTACTTGTGAACAAAAAAAAAAAAGAGAGTTCAGCTAGAGGGTATTTGAATTGTTCCCCAAAAGATAAAAAAAAAAAAAAAAATCTAATTCCACTAAATTTCAAGGTATCAACTCAGTCTGTTTTTGTTTTTGATCATGATCATCTTATGGTGCATTCACACTAGCCCTGTTTAATCCACTGTAAGCTAAATCTAGCTCTTTTGCCTCGAGTGTCCAGATTGCTTCACACTTTCATTTTCCAAATCAGGGTGTAAATATGCAATAAAACAAAAATTTAAATTCTGGTCCACCTAAAAGCCTGGGTCTTGGTTTGGTTGAAGTGAATTTGCAATTCGAATGCATATGTGGATGCAGGTGGACCAGAGACCGCTCCGAAAGCAGGAAGCAGACATTGTGCAGGATATTCAGGGTAAATACAACCAAAACAAACACAAGAGTATAGCTCTAGAGGGTAATATGGCACTTGTTTTGTTTTTTTTTTCCCTGCCAAAGACAAATCCTACAAACGTTAAATCTAATGCTGCTCCATTTTTGTTTATATTTTGTGAAGGACGAAGATGCGCTCAGAGGTTTTTGTGTCACTTCCTACCGTGGTTTTGCTTGACACAATGTGGCAGCATTATGTCTGACACTGACGTTGACGTTCTAAAAAAGTAAGCGGCTTGTGCATGCAGTCGTTTTAAAGCTCTGCCTGGTTGTAGTTTAGAAAACCAGGTTTTACTAAGACTCTTTTATTAAGACCACACCGTTGCATAAAAAAAAAAATAAAAAATCAACTGGAATGCAGATAATATCTACAGGATCTCTGAGAGGTTTTGCTACAAAGGCGATTCGTTCCCCATTACGTGAAACGGAGCCTGAAAGTCCCAAAACTCTCCGTCTCATCAGTGAAGAATCTCCAAATGGCTTGAGGGATCATCAAGAAATGTTTGGACGAATGTTACACTGTGTTCTTCTTGGTTATTTGGGTTGGATGTCATTTCCTTTCTTATGGTGGAATCATGAACACTAACCTTACCTGAGGCAATGGGAAACTCCAGTACTTTGGATGATTTTCTGGGTCTTTTGTGACCTCCTTTATGAGTCATCGATGCTTGAAGTAATTTTGGTGGTGATGCCACTCCTAGGAAGGTTCACCACTGTTCCATGTTTCCTCCACGAATAGATAATGACTGACTGTGGTTCGCTGGAGTCCCAAAGCCTCAGAAGTGGCTTTCTAACCCTTTCTAGATTAGCAGATGTCAGTAACTCATCTATTCATGAATTTTGTTAGATTTAAGGATGTGATGAGATCTTATGGCCTACTTCAAGTTGTCAGACAGGTCCTGTTTAAGTGATTTATTCATCACAATGTTTCTTTGTCTGATTACAAAATGTTTAATGATATGGAACATTTCAAGATGGAAAAAAAAAATCTGCTGGGGTGTAAATTGTTTTTCTGAGCAGTGTAAATGATTTCAGAGTTTACTAGTGAATCTTAATTAGCCTTCAGCTCTGAGGGGATCTTCTTGTAAATTAGTACATTATTACAAAAACAATGAGTCCTTCTTAATTTGTTTTTTATTTATTTAATTAAAAAAAATAAGAGTGATGATTAATAAGCCAGTCAATAGAGATCTGAGGTCTCAAACTAAAAAAGAAATTAATATGTGGATAGTGTTTGAGTTAAAAAAAATAGTTTTTCCAATAACTTAACAGTTGATATTTAGCCATAATTTACAAAATGCATGCATGTTTAAAAGAGACTGCCGTAATTTTATTTGGTTTTCCAAAATCTTCTAAAGAAGTTTATTTTTTTTGTCTGTCATTTTTTGTTAGTACCCATATTGTGTTTTATTTTTTAGTGTCCTAATCAAAGTGAATCCAAATTGATGCCTCTCAGTAAAACGTTTGTTTCTGCTAGATGGCTTTGTAAAACCTCTAAAGCTAATCCCCGAGATTGTTTCTGACAGTGCGCTCTTTTCTGTGCTGCACAGCCGACTACCACAGCAGCGGGAATATCGTTAACAACGGCTGGAAGATCCACAACACGGCCAAGAACAAGTGGTTCGTCTGCATGGCCAAGACCCCGGAGGAGAAACAGGAGTGGCTGGAGGCCATCATGAAAGAAAGGGAGCGGAGGAAAAGTAAAAAAAGCCGCTTCAGCTTGCGTCACATGGAGTTATTAGCTATAATCTGACTCCAGTAATTTATGTTTTCAGTCCATTTAGCACGTTTTTTAATTTTTGCACTAGATAAATGTCCCGTAATGCGAGACATTAACCCCGCTTAAAGACTATTGACGCAGACGGTGCTACTTACCCGGCAAAATTAGAGGGCATTAACCTTCTCTGGCTGGTAATTGATGAGTAGCCCAGGAGTTGAGTGCAAACATCTCTGTGACTTTCATCCCGCAACGGCTTCCTCCTCCGCACAGGTCTGAGGCTGGGCATGGAGCAGGACACGTGGGTCATGGTTTCAGAGAAAGGAGAGAAGCTCTACCACCTCATGACCAAAGGGAACCTCATTAAGGACCGGAAGCGCAAGCTTACCACTTTTCCCAAGTGCTTCCTGGGAAGGTAAGGCTGACTTTTCTAATCTTGATGGTACGGTTTGGTAAATGACTCTCAAGAGATGCAAACAGCGATCTTGTGGTTTCCTTTTTGTTGCATCAGTGAGAAGTCTGTCACTATAAGGCAACTGGATTATTTAACAACTCCTGAAGATGGACTAGAATATAATGCTTGGCTATGTTCGATGTTTGTATTTTTATCAGTGGAGGCCGAGGGGTATTATGCTGAGCACTTTTGCAATACAGATCAGCTTCCTTTTCTGAGCTTTCAGTTTTAAATTGGCAAGAACTTCTAAAGACAGCAGCAGTTGGGAGGGGAAAAAGGTATGCGCTTTTGGGAAATTGTGTATATCTGCCTTTTCAGTCATGGGAAAATCAAATCCAGTCCCTTTTAGCTCTGGATTTTTATTTAGGGATTATTAGTATGCTGCCAGGGTTTGATTTAGTGAATAAATGACAGTCATAAATCAGAGGAAGGTACTTTTTGTGGTTCAGGCGACTATTCCCCTTTATACATTGTTGCTCTTTCCAATTTTGGTTTAAAATCTTTGGTTTGTTAACATTTTAAAGTTCCAGGCTGAAAGGAGGGAACCCTCGATCCGATCTGAGGTATCAGATCTGAAATGCAATTGGCACAGAAAATGTTTAAAAATCAAGTGATGCACACTATTGTCACTGGCCATTTAAATTTTTTGTTCTGAATTTGACTAATAAGGTTATGTGCAGAGTGAACCATATCTTTTAAAGCAAAGCGTTTAGCTTTCTTTATTTTTTATCTTTAAGTATATTTTGTTTTCCTTTTATTTTAAATTACACATGCTTTCCAACACTTTTGCACAAGTTAAAAGCTGAGAGTCCAGATCCTTCTCACAAAGCAAAGCGTAGAACAAGGGGCTGCTTTTTACTAGGCTAGAGAAACTCCAAACCAGATAACAGTTTGTCACAACGTTCTATAACTTTCTTCTCTTTCCATGTAATAAATGTTTTTTTTAGCAGTTTATTTTGACTTATAATCAGACTTGAAAAGCTGTCCCATTTTTTAAAAGCCCGAAGGATGAAACGAAACACCTAATAAAGTGCATTTGGACATAGTTGTGGCCAAGTTATATGGCACAGCGGTTTGAAGAATCAGTACTGATTTCTCCTCGGGTCTTTGCAAACATCTCAAACCCTTGCGGTTTAGAAAAGGAATGAATCTGTCAGCTGAAAGGATTAAAAAGGATCAAAAGCCAGTCAAACGGGGTCATCTCCAGGAATCTGAAGAGATCAAATTGTGAGAAAGCAGCGCAGAGACACTCGCTGTGGGATCATACAACACCTGGATGACCAGCTGTGCTTAAAAAGACATCTCTAAGCCATCTGTCCTCCCACAGCTCAGATGATTTCAGAGTTGTTAATACGGGGGCGTAATTGTTGAGTGAGAAACAATATTACATATTACTGATGAGAACCACATTGCCTACGGTTTCAGCTCTGCCCACTCCTTCAAAAGAAAAACAAAAATAAAAATAAAAACTCCTTGCCTTTATTCTCCCACCACATCATTCATTCTCTTTTGGTTTTTGACTTTTCTATTTAAAGCTGAAGGCGGGTCTTCAGCTTCTTCCCCTTGAAATGGCACAATCTCATTTGTGGTTCGCACTCTGCAAGAGAGTAATTCCTGAAAGAAAATGCGTGACTGCAGTTAGACACCGCTCACTGCATCTCAAGCTTGAAATAAGCAGCAAAACGATAAAAGTGTAATTTTATTTTTAATGCATGAGACTTGCTACTGTCAGCTTCTCATTACAAGTATGGATGCTGAAGTCGAAGAGTTTGTTGGAATTTATTTGGACGCTTTACCAGGAAGCTGAAATGATCATTCAGAGTAGATGTTCAGATTCATTCTTTTGTGACTGCATGCAGCTGAAGGCATGATCGTGGGCATCTTCACTGATTTCATGCTGAACAGCTTTCTTTAATTATTGAAGTCTTGAACTCTGCTCTCTATTCAAATCCTGTAGCAGAACATCTGTCCATCAGGTTCTCCATCAGATTACGAAGCAGAAGTATGTAATTCAAAGTGCATTCCCAATTTGAATGATTCTAAAAATGAAAATAAGGATTTTGCAGTGACTTAGTCAAAATCTAGACTTGGATCCAGTTAAAATGAAGTGACAGGATCTTAAACAGGCCATTCATGCTTGAGGTAGATGCTTTTTCACACAGGGTTTTGATAGAATTTTCTAGAATTCAATGAACTGAATTTTATTTTTGTTCAAGTTTTGCATTTTTGTATGCTATTAAAATGTGGGTGATTATTTGAAGCAAGCAAATTTCAGCAAAAATGCCAAAATAGAATAATTTCTTAGAGGCGGCAAGCACTATTTCCTGACGGTGTATTCATAGGCTGGTGTGGTTAGTTTTGGTCACAGAAAACATCCATGGATCAATGTTTAAACAGTGTAAGATGTCAGAATTGGACAAATCAGGCTTTTGTCAACCCAGGAACTTTGCAAAATCCTCTCTTTGGCTGAACATCGACTACAGGTCGGTTCCGTCGTGGTCTGGATGTCACCTCTGGAGAATTCCAGTGGTGCAGCTTCTGGCTGTGTTTGTTTTCCTTTTGTGGGGAAAAGGGAGTTCGTGGATATATGCATCCAGAAGAATGTTGCATTTTGAAGTTCTACGTGTTCTGCCTGCTCGGTTACTTTTTGTCTCTTCGCTCTCTCCGTCAGTCGGTTTTAGCAACTGAGGAATGAAATGGAGGAAAATTATCCCACTCATCTAATTTGGAGCATCAAAGCATCAGATGCTGGTTGATGGTTTGCAGAGTTGGTTTGTTTTCTCTTTCTCAAGTTTGGTGGTGTTGCACTGTGGACCTAAAATAAATGAAATCAAACTAGGCAAAACACAAGAAGGAAGAACTCTGTGGTTTATTTTATAGACAAGTCTGACCCTGAGTGGTAAATAAACCATTCCAGTGGGACGTCTCCAATCCTAAAGGCTTTTTCTCCACCGATCGCCTTCATCACCCTTTTTCCCCCACTGGGCTTTTGTGTATTATCTTTCTTTGGATTTGAGTGCAAAAGTGTGTAGTTATCTCTATGTTTTGTTGCTTTTTTTTCCCCTAGTGAGTTTGTTTCTTGGCTGATGGAAATTGGTGAGACGGGCAACCCAGAGGAAGGAGTTCACTTGGGTCAAGCTCTGCTGGAGAATGGCATCATCCACCATGGTTAGTTTCTTCTTCCCTTCATTTTCGTCCTCTTTCGGAATCCTCTGCAGTTCAAGATTCAGACAGAACCTCTCAGAGTCCAATTGACTTCTTGTTTTACACAGACTGTCGCTCCTTTGTGTTGTTGAGACAATGTTCCGATAAGGAAAGATCCCCACTGGTTACACCCATGCGCTTATTTTCTTGTTTACATCATTATTGACATAAATGTCATGTTAATCTGGGAGCAGTGATGATGCATTTTCACTGTTTGTTTTTCAAGCATACAACAGGTAACTTTTTACCCCAAAATTTAATGTACAAGTTAGAATTTAATATGGATTTTCTTTCACGTACAGTTGGTCAGAAGTTTACATGCTTATGTATAACGTCCATTTAATGCATGTAGCAGGTGCATGAGCAAATGTGACTCTTTAGATTGTAAAAGTTAGTGACGCTGGAGATGGACAGTTGGATGTTCCAACAGGACAATGATCCCAATCAACCATAAGCCTCAACAATTTAGAAAATTAAAATGGAGTTTTCTTTCGTGAGATTCCTTTTCAGGAAACCATTTTACTATCCACCCAGAAATGCGTCAGAAACCCCTAAATGCCATGTGGTGTTTTGAAAGAACGTCAAATAAAATATTTATCTATGTGAACGTTTATATTTGAACAGATTTCGACTGGGTGGAGTTGTGGAAATCCCTAAAAATTTTCAGTTTTACAACCATTTCTTATTTTTCAAATATTTCCAAGCTGTATTATGATCATTTCACTCTGAATATAGAAATGGCTTAAAAGTATATATGTTTAAAAATTAGTTTGACATTCATGCCTAAGATAAGCATTTGTAACTTTTTGTAAGTACATGAACCCTAAATTGTTTTTTTGCTTTGCAAATTGTGCACAATGTGTCTTTTCGCCTTCAAAGAGTAACTAAATCTCTCCGTGGTGCGGTTTCGCTTCCACTCTCAGAAATAAAATGGGTTTTCGGAGTCGTTCTCTGCAGAGAGGAATCACCATCTGTGCAGTCGACATCCCCGAGCTTCAGAATATCTTTTCATAAGAGCCTTTAATGGAACCTGCACGGCCGCCGCCAAGTATACTGCTGCCGGAGGGTCCACATAAAAGCAACCTAAAGTGAGCGAAGCACAGCCCTCTCTGAGCAGCTGTGTTATCTGTGACAGCTTTGCATGAGGTTGGAGTCGTCTTCTAGTCTGGGAAGCGTGTTCCTTTATGCGGCCCTGCTCGGCTTGACTGTGTTTTTAAACCTCTTATAGTTTAGAGTTTAAAGCCAGACAAAAGAAAAAAAAAAAAAAACACTACCTAAGGGTTCGACTCTCTTACTTGTTTCCTCTCTGACATTTTGTCAGTTCTTCTTTCCTTTTCTCATTTAGATTTTGTTTTCCAGTCACAGACAAGCACCAGTTCAAGCCCGAGCCTGTGCTGTACCGTTTCCGATATGACGACGGCACCTACCACCCCAGGAGTGACATGCATGACGTTATAGCCAAGGTAAAGGTCCTGCAGCAGAGTGAAAGACTAAATCACATTTTTACTGAAACATCTCTGACCCGTGAAACCCTGTCTTTTCTGTTTCGCTCAGGGTGTCCGGCTCTTCTGCCGCCTTCACAGCCTCTTCAACCCTGTCATCAGGTATATGTTTGTCTATTTCTCTGTTCTTACTAAGGAAGATGTGGCAATTGTAGGTTGGATTTGGCTTTTTTTTTTTTCTTTTTAACAGAGCAATAGAAATTAATGAGATATTTGTAATCTCATTTGTAATGATACTGATAAACTGTGAAGATTCCTTTATTTCATTACACTTTTTGTCTGATTAAGACTGCAGGTACATCTATAAAAATGTCATAAAATTTCAATGTTTCTTTTCGCTCATGTTAGACAGTGAAACTTTGTAGATTCATTTACACACACGAGTGAAATGCCTCAGGGATATTGTTTCTTGTAATTTTGTTGCATAACTAAAATCCGAAATAAATTTTCTTAGGAAATTTGAATATTAAGTAAATAAAAAAAGGATAAGCAGAAATGTCAAACTTCTGAAAAATATGCTCATTTCTATAAACACCTTTTGCGAGAATTATTGCACCAATGCAGCATGAAATAGAGGCGTTCAGCCTGTGGTTCAACTGGGGGGGAGGGGGTCATTGCTTTGATTGCTGCCTTCAGGTCATTTGCATTGCCGAGTCTGGAGTCTCTCATTTTCCTCTTGTCCCAAAGATTCTCTGAGGGACTCTGGCCAGGCCAGTTTGCTGCCCAATCAAGCACAACAATACCAGGGTCAATTAAACAAGCCTTTGGCAATCCAGACCCTGCTGGAAACTGAAAACATGTCTACACAGCCTGTTAGCAGAAGGAATTTTGAAGTATTTTCCTGGTATGTGGCTGCATTAACTGGACTTCAAAAAACCTGTTTGAGGGTTTTTTTTTCAAATAGGTCTAGCAGATCCCATGTCTCCCCATAGCATCACTGACTGTGGAAACTTTATACTATTATCATGTTGTTGGTGCACCTTTTTCAACCACACTTTTTCCTTCCACTCAGTCTTCTATGAATCTGCTTGGATACACCATTCTGTAAAAAGCCAACTTCTTTAGCAATTAACTTTTGTAGTTTACCCTCCTTGTGGAGAGTATCATTGGCTAGCTTATGGACATCTGCCTAGTCAGGAGTTTCCCCAGTGATGGTGTAACCGACTGACCCCGACTGAGAGATCATATAGGTGTGTGCTGTAGGTGTAAACCCTGATTAGGGCGTGGCATGCTGTGCTTTCAATAATGAACTTTTTCACAATATTAGGATTTTCTGAAACACTGCTTTTTGGGTTTTCTTTATCTGTAAGAAAAAAGTATCAAAAGCACAAGAAATAAAAGCTTTGAAATATTTCACTATATTGTTAATGAATACATAAATGTAACGGCAGCAGCGGGTTTTCCCCGTCTTGAAGTCCCAGTAGTTTTCATGCTTAAAAATGTCCATATTAATAAAACACTAATCGTCAGTTTTAACATAAAGCATAGCACAAAAACATACAAGAATACAGATGATATTGCGTGTTTTTCAACTCTTTGTTTGGACAATTAAGAAACGTTTGGAAATATATTAATGAACCCTCAACGAAGCAGAAGTATCCTATTAAGTAACTTAACCACAGTACAACCTGAGACCATTTCTCAAGACCTCTGCTCACCAACTACAGCCTGGTTTCATTGTTTATGCTAGATTTTTAATGGGGCCTGAAGAAAAGCTTTCATTTCACGGCTGTAAAACTGCACCACAGCCAGAGGGTGGGTGTGTTTATTCCACATGCGTGCTCGAAGCCTCCGCACAATTCTTTCTGACCCGAACGCTTAAGAACCTGACGTTTGCGTGCCGGATTTCTTGGCGTCATATCTCTCTTCGGGGCATTTGAGGTGTTTGTGTTGCTAGCCAGATGATCCGACTGCTCTCTCTCAAAGCTCAGCACAATACATCATAGGGCCTGAGAACACCAGAGCTTAATTAGACGATAAAGCCTCTGCTTAATTACATGGAATTTCCTGGCAGAGCAAGAGAGAGACGAGTCAAAACAGGAGAGGGGATAAACTACTCAGCAGCCCCCTACATGTGCAGCTCCCGTTTCCCCCCCTTAGAGCTCTGCTTTGTCCTTTGTCCTCTCAACTTATCAGCTGTTTTTAAATGTCCTCTCTAGATCTAAAAAGCGTAAACTGTTAAACAACAAAAGAGATGATTGGGGATGATGGGCTCTTTAATCTATGGATTGTGGTGGGTTTAGACTTAGACAAATGCATCAAAGATCACAAACTGCCTTTGCGTAGCGTCCAAAAAATGATGTTGGACTTTTTTTTTGTGCTGATGAATCACCCAGAAGCTTAGTAATTACATATGTATATGAGCTTCAGAATAAAAAATGATCCGGTGTATTATACTCCAGTAATTCATCAGGGCTGAGCAGTTGATTAAAGCTTGAACTTTTAGCTTCCTGGTAATGATTTATTTTAAAGCTTGCTTTGAAAAGACAGCTACATACATCTACACTCACAAAACGTCAAAACAAATGTTCCCCATCTTCAGACAGAAAGTGAAGGCCATCTTATTTGATTGACCTTTACCTCTTTAACTCCTTAAACTGCTGTTTCCTTGACCCAGACTCATGGCTACCTGCTGGGCACACTCTTTTTACTTTGACATTCTTTTGACCCCCCCACCCCCAGTCACTGTAGGTCCTAGTCTTCTAGTTTTGGTTCCCTTTCAAGAAAAATGCAAAACAAAAACAAAACAAAAAAAGTTTCTTCTGGTGAAAACTGGCTATTTTGCATTGACATTTCAGCTTGTTGGAGTCAAGCACACGCTGCAAGATATGCTGACATAACAAAATGTTTTACTGTTGGGGGTTGGAGGGGGAGGGGGGGGGCACCTCTTGCACCCCGCCCCGCCTCGCAATCTGAGCAGTACCAGCTGAGATTGGACTTTAACTTGACCCCGCAAGCCTTGCCTGTACGATGAGAGATTGAAACTCATCTGTGTGTGGTTGTGCGAGTGTGTCGGGGCGATGGTTTGCCTGTGGTGGAGGCGGTAGAGTAGCGTTAAGTCACAGCAGTTCAGGACTTTCCCGGCCCTGCGGCTCTGCCCTGATATTGCGTGTCCCCCTGGGACGCCGCAGCATTCATGGGAAAGTCACGGCTACGTTTCAAACGGCATTCTTGGGGTCTGGCAGAGTGCAGCCCAGTGCATCAAGTCAACAACAGCAACACTGTGCCAGCTTCTAACCAAGGAATGCTGTTTTGCTGTCAGCAACCCCTAAGAACTCACTTAGATAAATGACACAACTGCGAGTGCTTAAAAAGTAGCCGCACCTTGCTGACAGCAGGAATTATTAGTTCGCCTTTTGGCATTGTGCTTAAATAGACCAAGCTATTACTCCGCCGCACGTTCTCCGTCTCAGATCATTAAAGGGAGAGCAAATGGTTACAATAAATATCCTGAGAATCTCTCTATAACGCTGCCATTGGAAATGTCTGCTTTTGTTGTTATCCAGGGATAAGGACTACCATTTACGGACCTACAAGTCAGTGGTCATGGCTAACAAGCTCATAGACTGGCTTATTGCACAGGTAAGCTACAGAGGTAATCAAAGGGATTCATAAACCTTGAGCTTTTTCACATTTTGTTACGTTATACTACGAACTTTAATATATTTTATCAAGTTTGTCCAGCCAGGTTAGGGTAAACTTCTTCACAACCTCTGTCCTGTCGACGGTGTTGCTTGGTCTTCATGATGCCGTTTCATCACTAATGTTCTCTACCAAACCTCTGAGGCCTTCACAGAACAGAGCAGCTGCATTTAAACAGGGATTAAATTACACACATGTGGTCTTCGTTCTCCACACACTTCAATTTGTAGTATTGGATTTAGTTTTAGTGTATTTATTTGTGCTCCAAGTATGTTATGATGGTTATTTATCTCATCTATAATTCCAAAACTGTGTTACACAAGCTAAGATTTTTTTTTTTTTTTTAATGGGTCAAAATTTGCCATCGTGATCTTGATGCTAATTGCCAACTATAAAATTGACAACGTGCTGTTTTTAATCATATTTTCTGTGTCTTCTGAGCTGATTGGAAGCAGATTTGTTCAAACGAGAGCCAAAAAACTAAAAAACAAAAAAACAAAAACGGACGTAGCTGTTATCATAACGGGTTGCCGAGAGGAAACAAAAGAAAAAGAGCAGAATTGATTGTACGGCTAAGCTTTATTGACCCTGACTGGAAGTGCTCAGCCTGACAGATTGATAGCTCTGTACAGGATTACAACACAGACATGAAACCAACACAGTAACCTCAGCGGAATCAAATGCAGATATCGCAATGATTTCATCTGCCCTCCACTGCAATCCTGTTTCTGCTTATGAATCTTGTGTGACCCGGGCCAGTCGAGTCGCCCACACTTCCTGCAGTGGGACTTCCAGAGCTGTCACACTGCAATGTCTAGACATGACTTTGGATGTGGTGAAGGTAGGGTGCTGATCGGCTCTGCTGGCCTTGGGGGTGTTTGGACGGAGGAACAAAGCTATGTGTGCCATTTCAACTATTCCCCAAAAAGCAGACGCTCTTCTTGTTTCATTTGTTACTTGTTTTTCTAGCCAGTGTTCTGTTTCTCAACTATATAAATTTTTTTTTGTCTGTTGGTGCAGGGCGACTGCAGAACAAGAGAGGAAGCGCTGATCTTGGGGGTAGAGCTGTGCGACAACGGCTTCATGCATCACGGTACAGCAGTCTGTCCCGTTCAGTCAAACTTCTCCATAGACTTAGTGGAAGCTAAATGCTAAATTCAGAGAAACTACTCACAGGGCGCCTGGCATTTAGCATCCTGCCTAAGAACACAACCATTCTTGTTCTCTTTCCATTTAATCCCTTTGACACAGTACAGAAATAGAATCTTTTTCCAATCCAGTGAATTAATTTGTGTCTGTGCGACTGTTCAGTGGATACCATCATGCATGCATACATGCATGTAGCCCAAGTTCTGAGGTCATGCACGGTTCAGTCTAGCTCTGAGAACCTTTACATGTAAAATGGACAGTCACTATGGCTACACTTTGTTTATGAGACTCCGGTTTATTTTCAAGCCCAAACTTCCTGTACGCCAAGGTTTACATCATCGGGGATCCAGTATGAATCACATGGAGCCTTCCTGTAACCCTGTGATGTAACCTGCTCCAAATGCCCACAGTTCAAGCCACACAGTACAAATTAACCAGCACATCTAAGGAACATAACAACCCTGGCCATCAAAACCCTCTTTTACTTCCTCTGCCTCCAGGATAATTTTACTATTCGTGCCTGTAAGTTATTTGGCCTGACGACATAGCTATTAAAACTACTGGCCGTATATCTGATTTTGAAAGGAAATGAGTGAAGGAATGTCAGAGGGAAGCTCTTTTTCCCTATTGGGCTCTTTTTTTTTTTTTACGAGCTGCAGTTCTTGTAGATGCTTTTGCACAAGCTTAAACAGTGATATGTGTCTGACTAAGCAGGGGGTTCCCTTTCTGTGCTCCCTAATTTTCATGGTTTGAAATTTGGTTTTCCAAGTACTTGAAGAAGCTGTATTTGAGACTTAGCTGCTGTCATGCTAACAGGGAAAGTTGGAGCTCACCGAGCAAAGTCTAGTGTAGTATCCGATATGGCTACGGCAGATATAGAATATAGGCCAATATGAACTATGGATTTGCTCTTTTGACAGTTTATTGTCAATCCGATTCCTTTGAATGGCTCTTTACCCTGAATGTCAAGACTTGAGTCTTAGTTAGTGAGAGCCGTTCTTTCTTTTCTTGCTTGTAATGCTCTGTGCACATTGTAATAACCATTATTATTTTTATTAAAATTAAAATGTTTTTAATCTTCAATAAATACAATACAAGATATTTAAATATTTAATAGTGCAGAAGAGGATGTTTGTTTCTGCAAAAGCAACTCAAGTCCACTTTTCACCTCTATTTGTTGCATTTTTCTTTTATAATGTTTCTGTTACAAATCAGCACACAACACTTGTAGCAAAGAACGACATGGGTATTTGACATTTATAATTTATAGTTGTATGTTTTATAAAAATGCATAAACTTTATCTGTGTAATTACTTACAAAATCTACCTATTGGTTTGATTACTCATTTACTTACTTTCTTACTTACCTATCAGTTTATCTACTTTTTACTCATTTACTGACTTGCTTACTTAACTAACCCAACTTATTTTCTTATGTATGTACGTATTTGGCTCCTTATTTAACTACTTACCTACTGTATTTACCTACTTGGATGTCATACTCTCTTCCCTACTATTTTCTGTGACCAAAGACAGTTGATAGGAACTCTGAATTTTACTTTCCCCCCCCCCGTTTGTAAAAATTATGAGTCGGCCAATTTGATTCCTACTAAAACCTTTATTTTATCGTTAACGTGGCAACTCTTTAAGTTAACATAGTTCCATGTTTGTTTTATGTTCTGATGTTAATTGATACCACTGTCACATCTTTCTCAGTGTTGGAGAAGAGCGAGTTTAAGGATGAACCTTTGCTGTTCCGTTTCTTTGCTGACGAGGAGATGGAGGGATCCAACACCAAACACAAACCCTTGAAGCACGATCTGAAAATAGTGGAAAATGTCATTGCAAAGTCTCTCTTGGTGAGTTCTTCTCGATTAAGCTTCTTATTGTATCGTATGCTAAGTCTTGCTACAGTTTGCCCGCAAAGTAGTCTTAGGCCCAGTGATTTAATATGGAGGGCACAGCTGTGGCAAGGAGGGAAAAAAACAACAACAAAACTCTGTTTAAAAAAAACCAAAAAACATTTTTATACCCCAGTAAGCAAGAAGAGCATTCCTTTCAGAAGAATGAGCAAAGTACTATAAAATCTGCTATCTGTCTGGAGCAGTATCCTCTCCTTCTGGTGTGTGTGTGTATGGATGCCAGTGCTCTGTGTTTTGCTCTGCTGGCTTGGACTTTTGCTCATACACAACATGTTGTTTTTTTTTTCCCAGATAAGGCCAAGCGACGGAAGCTACGGCTTTACCCTGGAAGAAAGAAACCGAGCCCCCATCATTAAATGTGTGGAGAAGGGCTCTGCGGCTGAGGTGAGGCGTGTAGACGAGACAAAACAGACGGCACTCCACACACACCCACGCCTTGTAAACATTTTGTGCCTGACAGAATAGCTGGGGAGTCTGGTTGTTGTTATTTAGTGAAATTCCTGCAGCGCTTGAACCTGCAGAGCTTGGGTGAGGCCAGGATCTGTGGCCGGAGCAATGTAGGAGAGTTGTCGGGACAATGGAGGTTATGCATGCAGTTCCTTTTTGCCGGAAAACACGTGGAGTGCAGCCAGCTGAGTTAGCAACTGGACCGGGAGGTCAGTGTTTAGTGCCGGTGGAGGAGGTAACGTTGGATAAAGAAGTCTCTGTAGAGTGAATTTCAGTGACTGAAACAAAGACACCACCACAGACAGAGGAACAAAAGGCAGGCGGGCTAACTGGGGCATCAGATACAGAGATTTGTCCAAAAGATTCCTCACCGGGTCTGCGGTTGGCTGGAGTCAAAAAAGAAGATTTTGCTTCCCAGATAAAAAAATCTCCTCATTTTTCAGTATTTACTTTTCATTGAAAGTTTCCTGAAGGAAACAGCTGAGTGAACACCACAAATGAGAGAAATAAAAAAAATAAAAAAAGAAAGAACTGGAAATGTAGCAACAAGCAGATCTCTCTGTCTTACATAAAGCAGATCACTTCTTAAGTAAAGAATGTGTTTTATTCAGTGTAACACTTTGCTCACTTCTGCTGTGATGCATTTCCAGAAACTTGCACGCTTGGCTGGACAGGCATAAACGTAAGAGGGAAATGAAACAGAGACAGAAGGAGAAAACCTGGACGCCTGGGTTAAATCGCCACTGTTTCTCTGTATTGCTCTGTAGCACATAATTGTGATACAAATTCAAATTATTGCACAAATTTGATTTAAAAATTAGGCCATAAATTATAAACAACTGGAGGTACTATTAAATTGGCTTTCATTTTGTTTGTTTTAAGAAAACACTAAGATGTTTAAATTAAATTCTGATGAGATTTTTCTGTATATTCATCTTAGACATGAATATTTTGATACGTTTTGGGCTTTTGTTTTATTTATGTTAACTGACATTTTCCCAGGTTGGATATAGTGCACAGCAAACAGTTTTGATTCTTTTTGAAAACAAGAATTGGGGGCTTAAGTTCAAATTTGTTGACAAAATTACACTTATTTGTTGAAATACACAACTGTACTAGTATTTGACTAAAACGTTCAATTGAAAGTTGCAGAAAATCCACACATTTTTGTAGCCATGAACACGTTTCTGGAATATTGACTGCATGATATTTACTCCTCAAGAATCGTTCTCAACTTTTCTTTGAGTTCAGATTTTGAGGAAGTTATTACAGAAACTTTTAGGCAAAATTATCTCCACATTGCAAAATCAACTTTGGTGTGTGCTTGGGATCATTGTTCTGTTTTAAATATTTGACCCAAACTGTTGTCCTCGAATGAATGGAAATCAGGTTGTTCAGCCTGAGAGTTGATACTTGGTCAAAACTGGGTGTTCCAGCTGGTCAGTGATACTAAAGACACATAAAAACTAGAGAGGGGATGGATAAAGCATGCCAATTTTAATCGTATAACCTTTCCACCACCTCAACCTTATGGAATGCTTATAAACGATGCTTAAACGCTGACTCTGTGGCAGGAGACCAAACAGTTTAGATTACCTCCCAACAATTATTACTCCACTGGGAATATGCCAGGAGCTACTTAAAAATGTGTGGTCCAAGTACAAAGTTCTTGTATTTAAAGTGAAATAAAGTTTTTAAAGGTCCCTGGCTGAACAATAAGAATGTGTTGCAGAAATAACTACATAAAAGTCTATAATTAATAACGTTAATTCCCATTATGATTGCATGTGATCTTCTCTGAGCTCTAGCTGCTGTTCTGCGTATCAGGACCTTTTTATTCTAGTGACGGCCGTGAGCTGCAAGTCAAATTTTTCAAGTAGAATTAAAATGAAACTCTGCACACTACATCATTGGGGTATAGCTATTTTGTCTGTTTTTAAAAGTTTAACAGGTATTTGGTAAAATCTGTTCAGTTCCATCTTTTGACTCCTTTTTATTTGACCCCTCCTAAAAAAAAAAAAACCCACTGAGACATCCTTGAAGGTTTAGCTGCTTTGCAGAACTGTGCGTGCGTATTTTAAGTCTTCAGTCTTGGGCATTAAAACCTCATAGGAGAATCCGGCAGCATTCTGGACGGCAAAGATAAATGGATTATGGTGGTATTTTTACGTTTCAGACAGACGGTCTTTCCAGTTCTGTTCGACACGACACAAAACGTAAAGCTTTAAATATCTTTCGTCTCACTTCTTTTGTATTGTATTGTATTTTTAGATGGCTGGCCTGGAAGTTGGGAAGAAGCTGTTTGCCATCAACGGAGACCTGGTGTTCCTGAGGCCGTACTCTGAAGTGGAAGTTCTCCTCAGGCAGTGTTTCAACAGCAAGGGACCCCTCAGGGTGCTGGTCAGCACCAAGCCGAGAGAGTAAGGCAGATCCGTGTGCGTACTGAACTGTGAAAATCGTCTTTGCGACTGCACATCTCGGTTTTGGTCGTATCTCTCTCCTTTCTGCAGGACGATAAAGATCCCGGACTCCGCAGACGGTCTGGGCTTCCAGATCCGAGGATTTGGACCCTCGGTGGTCCATGCTGTTGGAAAAGGTATGAGATATCTGTCTGGCTGCCTCAGCAAAAGGGTCGCATTTGTTTTTACCAGCAGCACAGCTGGCAGGCAGCTGCTGCCTCAGTTTGTGGGGAAATGCATGACTTGGCTGTTGCGTGAAACGTCACAATGATTTCCACCCACCTATTCACATTTTTTCTCATTGGATCGTTTTCTCTGTAGGGTGTACAAAGGGCCTGCATTCATCAGAATCCTCCTCTCCCTCCGCCGTTCCCTAATAGAGCTTGTATAGAAACGCTGCTATCAGGGGTGGAACAAAATAGGGTCCAATCAAAAAACAATCCATAGCCTTGTCTGGCTCCCCTCGGGGGGAATCGAATCTTTTTTCTTTTTTTTTTTTTCCTAAAGCAATCTAAATGGGATAGGAGGGTTGAAAAGTGCAGGGTAGGCACTTGCATGTGGATTGAGAGTGTTGACTTGATGGTGTTTCATGGGAACCTGCTGTGTGTTGAAGTGGAAGCACTGAGCTCAAAGTGTAGGATGAGTCTAATCCCCCAGCTTTTCACCACAGCTCCTGTCCCCCGGTGTTTGGGGTCTAGCAGGAACAGGTAATACCAATTAGGAGACGCGCGTGATGCTGGTTGCACAGAGAACTATTGATTATTGTGTCGTATCATCCGAGAGCTTCACTTGCTGATGCTATTAGGGGAGGCCACAGAGAAACTGGTGTCCATGTTATGCGACTCTACAAACTAAGACGATGCTCGCGATGGATATCTGCGTCCGAACCACTAAAATTATACTTTTATTGATCTGTTTATTGTTTGCTACTTTTGAATTGCAATTGTACAATATGTGAAATCGCAACTTTCATCAAGGTTTTTTTTTTTTTTAAGTTTGCAATATAGCAGTTGCAAAGAAAAGCTGATGTAGGTGAGTGCAGTGGTGCAACCAATTTCAAGTCTTCTTCCCAAAGTCACAATGTCCCACCAAAGGGAAAGTTGTTTCATTGAGCTTATGTGTGGGTTTTTCCAACCAATTCAGAAAACTATCTGAATTACTCGTATGGTAGAATAACTATAAGAATAACAGTTATTCTGAAAGTCGGAGGAGTTCATTAAACAGCTGATTTCTGAATGCCTCTCGCGTATTTATTTCATTTTTGTCATCCATATTTCTCTATTTCCCTCCTCTGGCTCTGCCTTCCACCACCTGCATATGACTGATTTAGATCATTCCTAAATAACTTTGAAATGGGCGCCGCCCAGAAATATTAGTGTTCCCTATTTGAGCTCCCAAAAGACAAAAGAAATCAATTGAAAATATTTACCTCCTCATGTGCTTCCTCTAGTGCTTTTAACCTTGACCTTTTCCTGTAATCTAAATTATGTCCCTTAGAGTGGCCTACATCTACTTTAGATCAACGACTTCCCTCCTCTGAATACTAAACTCTCCTTCACACGGCTCCTTCAATGCTTAAAACAGGAAATAAAGACACAAATACAAAGCCGGAGAATGCCGACTGCTGCAGTTTTGTGTCGAGGATGTAGACGGCGTTCTTCACCTAAACTCTATTTTTTTTCCTTTTTCACCGACAGGAACGGTGGCAGCCACCGCCGGCCTTCACCCTGGCCAGTGCATTATCAAAGTAAATGGCATCAATGTGAGCAAGGAGAGCCACGCCAGTGTCATCGCTCATGTCACCGCGTGCAGAAAATACCGACGACCATCGCAGGTACGACAACAGGAGAAGCTAGTGCAGGCAGAAGGGGATAGAGTGCAGATTAAATTAATCTGGCATACGTTCTGTCCGTTTCAATGGCCATTATCCATAATATGTGTCAGATCAAGGAAGTGAAACTAACAAAATAAAAGATAAAGCAGGGGCAGAAAAACTCGATGCAGACTTCAAGTAACTTAAAACATGTATTGAAGAAATTGTTTTTTAAATGTCCAACATTTAATTTAAGTAATTGGAAAAAGAAAATGTCCCATATTAAAAATATTATTTATTATTATTAAGTCCTGCTCCTCTTCCGAAGGCTCTCGGAACCAATGCATTTAAATAACACAAAGCAATAAGAGGCAAGAACAATTCTTTTTAAAAATGGGATTTATTTTTCCCATTCAGTTATTGCCCTTAAACTGAAGGTAGCGATGGAATATGCATTCCTTCTCCGTCTGTTTTTGTCGTTGGGTTTGATTTTTATTCTCTTGTTTTGCTTGCAGTTTTCCCGTCTTTGAATGATCGCTTGCTGGCGGTGACATTTTGAACTATTAGCCGATTGATCTGTTTGTTGTGTAATGGATTGGCAGCATGGGAAAAATGTGAGGCTGCAGTGGCAACAGAGAGCCAAAGAAATGGAAAAAAAAAAAAAAAAAGAGCAGTAGTTATAAACACAGAATAAAGCCCCTCTTTGCTCCCGTTTTACCTTTTCCTGTAACTACTTTTATTTTTCTCAAGGGTGATTACACAGAAATAATAGTGTTTTGTTTGCTCCAGCAGCATGACCCCTAGCTCATAGTGAAAGACTAGTAGACTGCCGATTGAGGTGGTAAAAGATCTGGAGATGACTGGAGAAAGAAGGGCAGCCCGGAGGGTGGCTTTTCTATTTATTTTAGCTGAGCGGTTGAAAGCAGACTAGTGTAGGAGGAGAGACCACCTGTTAAAGGTGGGAAATGGTGAAAAAAGGTGTGTGTATTGTGCCAGTTAGCAATGATGTGCCATTACAATGGAGATCTGTTGGGATTTTAAGCACTATAGCAGGAGATCTAGTTTATATCTTCCGTGGCTACAAAGGAACTGCCTTCTCCTTCTTGTCCTCTGCATATTTCTGTGTGCGGTGGGGGGGTTAAGCACATGAAGACCAGAGAGCAAGCACAGTGTGTAGCCTTGGCAAAAAACAAAACAAAACGGTGTGGGTTTGGGTGTGGAAAACCGGCGCAGACAAATACACACGCCTGTGAGGCACGCTAGAATGGCTTGATTAGATTGGCATGGGTTTATTTTTGCGACCTAGCAGAGCACCGTGTTTCCATATGTTTGCAAAGGCTTTCTGTTGTTTGCGATGCCAATCCAACTGTGACGGTGAACAACATGGCTACGCAGAATCAGCTGAAAATGCTACGGGCTCCAGCCTCAGCCTATGCAGACACAGGAGATATAGCAGCAAATCCAACACCATTCATGGCATTTTGATAGAAGTGACGTTAGAGAAAAATGTAGATCTTTTATCATTAGAGATGGTCTGATCAGTTGTTTTTTTGTTTGTTTGTTTGTTTGACAATTTCTAAAATTGGGTACCACACTATTGCTAAAATATAAGGGTAGCTTTTGAAATGTTTTTCTGGCCTTTCAGTCACCCTGTTTTATTAGAATAGCAGTTGCTATAAATCAGATTAATGCTTATTTAAAACTGAGAGACTATGATTGTGGAGTGGGTACTTTAGTTTTGTTTTTTTTATCAATTAGCTTGATGGCACAGCAGTGTTATTTATGCTAATCCATTCAGTAATAAGTAAAACTTTGAGATGCACCAAATTAATTTGCCAAAATCAGAATCAGATAACTTTCCCTTGAATGGCTCTGATCAGTTTTCATTTTTCATTTTCTTTTCATGCTGAAAAGTCAGACTTTTTTTTTCTCCTGTTCATTAAATTTCAAAAAAATTAAGATATGCAAGTAGTTTTGGTAAATAATAACATATATGTAATGTATTGTTTACTTTGATGTTCTTTTTTTTAAAATTTCAATAAAAATGAAATAAAGGTTCCAATTGCTTTTGTGCAGAAATGCGGATAATCTTGTAACTTGTTAGATTCAATAATATATCTTACCAATGAAAACAATCTTCCTCTTGAACCCGTTTGTGAAATGTTTTTGATGAACAGTCATATTATTGTGTTGCAGCAAGACACCGTTAAGTGGATTTACAATAACAGCGAGAGCGCTCTGGAGGAAAACCAGAAATCTAACCAGAAACCCACCCTGGAGGAGAACGGAGATGGCTTCGAGGGCAAAGTGGAAGGTGACCACACACAAACACACAAGCGTATTCACAAAGCACATAATCACCCATTTGGGAGAAAATACACTGTGGTCCACGGCGTTTGTGAATGTAACACATGCCTGTTCACACGGATACACTTAAGCTCATTCTTACCGAATTAGACGCTGCTCTGAAACAGGCTCATCTGGATTGTGTTAGTCTGAGAACAGCCGCTTCCTTTGGCTCATCAAGTGTTAATTTCCCTCAACAATTTATAGATCCCAAAGAGAGAGTAAAACAAGGAAAGCTATTCCCCTCTCAGCAAGTTGCTGCAGAGCACAATTTATTGCCATATTAAGTCATTTCATTAGCACAGGGCGGGTTAATTTAGTGGAACTACTCATCTTTTTTTTTTTTTTCTGCAGGGATAGATGGAGGAAAACCATGAGTAGTGGGTCTTATTTTTGAATTATGCTCCGACTTGGTGGTCTGAGGCCTCCTTTGTTGCTGGATGCGATGATGAAATCAATGCTTGCAACATCGCCAAAGTGCATCCCAAAAATTTATGAATTCGTACCGTTCTGTTTGTGTGACTAAAAGCATACCGAATTCTGCCCTTTGTGTGATTCTCCTGTTTTAGAAGTGATGGACAAATTCAACACGATCGCCATCATTGATGGGAAGAAGGACCACGTGAGTCTGACCGTAGACAACGTCCACCTGGAGTACGGCGTCGTGTACGAGTACGACAGCACCGCTGGCATCAAGTGCCAAGTGCTGGAGAAGATGGTCGAACCCAAGGGGTTCTTCAGCCTCACTGCGAAGGTATTGGCTCGCTTTGCTTTTGAGATGAGGTCAGCGTGCAAATCGTTTAAGTCCCACAGCAAAATTCAAACTCCATATTTTGAGGAGGCTGCTCTAAAATGCATATAGAGATTAAATCTGTATCTAAAGAACCAAACGTAGGAGAGTTGCAACACATTCAGAAAACGTTAAAAAATGAAAGTTAAAAAAAAAGAATACTAAAGATGCACAGATTTTCTGATCTCCAGTTTTTCTAAAGCCATAATTCCAATTTATTTCTATTTCACAATTATCATTGGCTCAGGTCAAAATATTTCTTCTCTCTTCCTGCTCTGTTCGTTTATAACTACCTACCTTATGATTATGGACATTATTTTTGGGGAAGGAGTCTTTGTAAAACAGGCCAGACTAAAGCAATTGCGCTTCTTCTAACTTCAATTTGGAAATGCTTTGTTTTTAAATTAGCTGCATATGGCCTTACCAAATGTCTAGCTAATCACTGGTCAGGGCTGACGAAGTTTGAAAATCAATAATCAAAGTCAGCAGTTTTTGTGCTTTTCTGTAGATCACTGAAGGTTTTTGTTTAAAGCGACATCCTGGAACATTTTGAAAACAGTAGATTAAAGTGTGAGACTTTAAGCCATTCTGCAAAGTCTTTCCTTTCAAGACAAAGGGTCATGATCCTCCACTTTGGGCCGAGGCGGGAACTTTCTGGTCTTGAATGCCTCTCGAGGAGCTTTTAAACCAAGAGGAGCACTTCAGCATTGGAAAACGCTTAAATAAATGCTGCTCTATGCAGTCAGCTGTTGCATCCAGAAATGTAACCTGAAGCCTGAACATGCATGCAGGAAGCCATAAATCAGCTCTGCTTAAGGCTGCAAGGTCTGTAGGGAATAAGCTCAATTGGGATGAACTGAAACAAGAAGTTTGGACAGATGTATGTCAAAACTTTAAAGCATATGAAATTGGCAGTAAAAGGCTTCCAAATGATTCGCCCTTCAAATTGACTTTTTTTTTTTTTTTTACAATTTGTTTGCTGCAGTGGTGGGGCTCCTCTTACCTTAGTCAAGGTCATCATTTATGGAGAAGCCATGAGAAAAATCAAATACATGGCTTGGTGCTTTTGTCTGATTTAACAGGAAGGAAGCAGCCAGATCCTGTCGGTTCCACATCTCATTTTACTGATCCTTTATGGTTGTAACTGGCTCTATAAAATCAGGAATATTTACAGTTGGCTACTCTGGATCATACGGCTTCAATACATCCCATTTTTCCTGTAATAGTTTCTAAAGGAGTGAAAAAGTTACATCTGTGTGAAATACAATGAAGTTGAACAGAGGCACCTACAACTCATTTTGCTTCTTGTTTGGTCCTCTGTATGTCCTTATTGGCTTTTTGCATGAACGGAAACAAATGGGGGTGAGGGAGAAACAAACAATTTAGACTTTTTTTGGACGATCATGTTTGCATTACAAATAAGTCGTCAAGATTCAAGTAAAATGCATAACCATAAATATTCAGATAGGAACACTAACACTTTCTATTTTTTGCGCAGGAAATGGATACACCGTTTTGTGATTTGAATTAAAAATGACTAAGCATTTAGTTTTAATCTGTAATGCTCTGATAGCTAAAAATGAGCATTGCAGTGGCTCAGATTTTAAATGAAAAACATTACATTGTGCAAAAAAAAAAAAAAAATGTCTGTGAGCTACTCCTGCACACTTAAAATCACCAGCTTTTTTTTCAAAAGGTCTTGCAAGCAAATTAAAACCGACAGCCCGCATTTTAGTCATTTCATTTCCCGCCTGGTTTAAGAGCATGCCTTTTACGTCCCAGCAGCGATGTTAGCAGAATGATCATTATTGATTTAAAGCACACGGAGGATGGCAGATCCACTCAGACATGAAGATGCAATGCTTGCTGAAGTGAAAAATACCCTTTTGCAGCATCTCTCTGCCAGATCTTATAACGAACGGCATCTATCTTTCTTGTAGTAAATTATTTCAGATCAGACTTGAGAACATGCCTGGAGCTAGATTTACAGTTGTAGCGTATAGTCTTTACTGTAAAGCGTTTTTCTAAATAAGAAACCTATTACAAAAAAAAAAAAACCCTACCAAATAGTATACCATAAAGTCCTTAAAGCCATAAAGTAAATTGTACCGGCGTTTTCCCATTGCTGCAAAGTGAAAGTAATTTTAGTATTATTACAAAGATCTGCTGCAGCATCCTGTATCATCCTTGGAGAGTTGGGTGCTGTGTTAAATGCGGGCAACTCCACTTCAGTCTCTTCCTGCAGCTACATTTTTCTCCCCTGCTTTCCGGTTTTCTTTATGTCTACTTTTTGATCCGAACAATCTGGGTGTATCTTCATGAATTTATGGAACGTGGGCAATTGTATTCAGTCCAGTTTAGCTGCTCGTGAAATTCTGCAGAGAAATAAGACTGGCTTTTTATTCATGCGCCATTCGTATGATTTTCGGAGGCTCTCTCTCATATCAATTCATCATCGCTGTCTCTGCTTACCCTCGTCTGCGAGCAGATCCTGGAGGCTCTGGCGCGGAACGACGACATGCTGCTGCAGATGTGCGGCAGGTTGAGCTCCAGCTGTGACGTGATACCCGACGACTTGCAGGTACGCTTCAATGCGATGTGTGGCGAGAGGGCGGAGCACATCAACCGGCGCATCACCAGTTACAGAAAGGTACGACAATGCAAAATAATGATCTGAACCAGATAAGCACCCTAAGATTCACTGATATTGCAGACAAATTTTTAAAAAGGAAGCATCATATTCAAATACTTTATTCCATTGTGTCTCAGACATCAGGGGGAAAAAATGGGAGTTTGAATAATAAGTCTGTCTGAAATTCTGATTTATAATAACAGAATAAATTGGTATTGTTTGAGGAAAAAAAAAAGCTTTTCTCCTTTTTAAAAATATCTGGTAGAGTCAGTTGACATTACAATATCCCTGTGATGTTGACATAACAGAAATGAAAATAGGAAGTGAAAGATTACCATAATTACATGAGGTTTAAAAAAGACAATAATCATGTAAAATATGAAGAAAAATAAAGAAAAGAGCAAAGCAAGTTGGATTTTTAGATTCTCTGTATTCAAGTAGACTGTGCTTGAGCTATTTTGTAAAAAATGAAATGTCAAATACAAACACTTGTAATAAAGTACAAGTACAACTGCTCACAGCACATGCATTTATTTATTTTTATTTGCAGAAAACCTCGAAAACTGGTCCTTTTTTCACCCCTCTTAACGATGATGTACTACTTTAGCTGGTAAATCACATAAAATGTACATGACATTTCATGGTTGTGCTTCAACATGACCAAATGACTGTTGTAAATTGGCAGAAAACAATGATAAAATAATAAAACTTTCCCAGAACACGACGTTTACCAGAATCAGGACTTTTTAAACCAAATTTGAGATGAAAAGTTGACATTTTGTTTCACTTCTCTTCAACATCTGCACACATTCCTCCATAGGCAACGCATGCAAATGTACGTGAGAAAAACAAAAAGGACAGACTGACTCGACATTAGACAGAGTTCTTGGATTAATTACCACTTATAAATATCCTTGCAAAGTCACAGCCAGGACATCCAGTTGTGTAAGATCCCCTTTGGTTGCAGAACGTTCCTCCTCAGACCTCCGGGGAGAGAGACGGAGTGGGATGTGTGGAGGTATGGACTGATTAAAGCCGAGATGAACAGAAAGATGGAGCAGAAAGTGATCAGAAGGAGAGATTTTTGACTTGTGCTGTGAAACTTCGAGCTCCACATTCAATTCAATTCTAATCCCAGATGGAAATTAAATGAATAATAAAATGACAGATGCTACGGCAACTCCTCTCCTCCATCCTTTGCAATTAAACTAACCACAATAACTGAGAAGAAACACTTTGTTTTGTTCCTTATTTAAAAGATGCAGTGCAGTATAATATAATTGGGAATTTCTTTCTCCAAAGAATGCTTTAAAAAAAAAATATCCAGTGTTGCTAAACATCTGCTGTAAATACACGAGGCGGCATGTTGGCGCTGTGATGGAGTTCAGGGAAAAGTACAAACAATTTGAGTGGATCCAGGACGACCTTCCAACTCCCTCTGCACCGTGTTTTTCATAGATGTTCAATTTTCTCTCATTTTTTCAGAAGTTGTCTTTCTTTCTGGCTGCTGTCAGATGTTCCCGCACAAATCCTTGATTGTTGATCCCTTCTGGAGGATATTTGGCCCCTAATAAGCTGCGTACACAGGATCCACGTGTGGAAGATTGATCCGAGTTTTGTTGCAAAGACATGTCTTTCAGTAGAAAACATGTTTGACATTTACTCTGGAAAACAGAAATCTGCAGCTCTTCAGCAGCAAATCTGAAACATAAACTTGCATTCCGGAGCTCGCTGAAGTCAAACATGAAAAGTCCCAATTACAACACGATGATATGAGCGGCTGCGCACCATTTCAGCTCCGTTTACCTTGGTCTAAACAACGAAGGGGTTGTGTCGGGGTCTGGAGATTTTTCCACACGTATGAGCAATGGCAATCTGAGGAGCCTGTTTTAAATCTTTTGATTTGCTTAAAATATTTGAGTTGCCACATGAAACAGAGAGAATGCTAAAATTGTACTGAAATGCGTGTTTTTGCTTTTATTCCAGAGCCAACTCTCAGATGAGTAAAGGACAATGCGGCATTCAGTTAACAGATGCTTTAATGCGTTTCACATGTAGCCTTTCGATACTTCACATCAGCTAAGCAATGCAAGGTTACATCTTATTAAAATGTTTTCATGCTTTGAAAAACTCTGATTACCAATGCAACCCACCTGGAAGTTATTACAGGGGTGTCCGCGCATCCTTAAAAAGTTTTATAAATCCATGTATCTCATATTAAAGCCTTAAAATGTCTTAAATTCACATAAAAGAAAGTTGACTTTCAATGAGTTAACCACAGGTCTTAAATTTTGTCGTGGCAGGACTATTTAATCTTATTATATATAATTTGTTCTTCTCTTGTCTGTCAAACAAATGCTTGAGATCCATCTAGACGTCTTTGTTCCAGTCTGTGAATTGAGGCGGTTGAAGGTACCGCTAATGCTAATGCTAATATACCCTTGCTAGCTAGCATTTTCTTGTGTCTACTGCGGAAAAGTGTAAATGTTTTGCTGTCGTTGACTGGACAACGTTCATCTTCGCCCACTCATATGATGCTATGTGCATTTTGGGCAAAAAACCTTGTCACTACTAAATACAAAATATTTTGTACATTTTTAATGTCTCACAGGTCTTAAATTTCATTCATAATGGTCTTAAAAAGATCTTAAAAAGCCTTAAATTTTAGTTGGTGAAACCTGCAGAAACCCTGTATGAGAACAATTATAAACTCATCATCTGGTTGGATCTCTCCTTTACTTTGATGCAGTTTTCTCGGGTACTGAAGAACAGAGCGTGGCCCACCTTCAAGCAGGCCAAAGCCAAAGTCTCACCTCTCCACA